>NC_141027.1:49750000-50051250 GCF_052040795.2 Danio rerio
ATACGTGTCTGTGTGTGTGTGTGTAGTTGAAGTCAAATGTATTAGCCCTCATTATGTTTTACAGAACAAGGACTTTTTTTTTTACAATATTTTTAATAATATTTAAAAGTCTTACTGGTTTTATTTAAGCTAGAATCAAAGCAGTTTTAATTTTTGATACCATTTTAAGGTCAAAATTATTAACCAATGTTTTTTTTTTTTTTCAATAGTCTACAGAACAAACCATCATTATACAGAGACTTGCCTAATTACCCTAACCTGCGTAATTAAACTAGTTAAGCCTTTAAACCGCACTTTAAGCTGAATTTTGGTAGATGAATCTTCACAAAGCTTCCAGAGGATGAACTACATTTTCTTAGATTGCTTTAAAAAAACACAACAAAACATGTTATATATTCTCATGCTATGCAATGAAAGTTTATTTAAACGTTACTGTTTAATAGGCTTGTGAATTTAAGACGGTGTAAAGATCAGAGAGTGACTGGGTTACATGAGGAATGCAAATAGAGGCCTGAACAGCTTCTTGCTGGCAAAGATGGCCAGACATGTCAAAAACAGCAGGAGCCAAACTAAATGGCTCAAATTGCCATACTAGCCACACATAACATTTAGATAGCTTAAGTAGTTTATACATTCTTTATTTAGTTCATTCAATGCTTTAATCAAGTTAAATCTCATAGTCAGTATAGCTTTTATCACTTTATACCACTAGAGCGAGCCATAGTGAACTTATCATGAACTTCAAGACATCCTTCACACGTTTTTTACACTAACATTAGTGTACACAAATTATGTGTAAGCTTTCTTCTATCTAGGCTACATTATCACAGAAGTAGTGCAAGTGTAGCATTTCATGAAAGTTAAATGAGAAGAGTCGCTAAATTAATTGAAACCATTATCCATGTTTATTTTGTCGCAATATTAGGATTGCCAATAATGTCCAATTGCTTCTTCTGCCTCCACTAGAAGACCTTTGCATGACACTGGCTGTTGTTTCAGACAGACAATTGAGAGTGTGTTTTGCTAAAGCTGCATTATGTGCACTTTTAGGCATGTCAGGACATGTTGAGTGTTCATTCATTTCCATAACAATTTATTACACCTTTTCAGTCTGGCGTTTTATTATTTATGTAGCCTATATACATTAGCGTGTTTTGTTAAATAATATTTTATTTTTATTATTTTTGTGTTGAATACGTGATCGTCGTGATCCATCTAAAAAAGAACTGGGCTGCTTTTTAACGCGAGGCTAAATCCCTGTCTGGTTTCACATGAGCGGGCGCGCGCGCGCACACAATGGGTCACCACAGTTGTCGTGTGAGGGTGAAATTTCAGCACGGTGTCTGTCTGCATTCACTGGAATGCGATTGCAACCCCCTTTGTTATGGTGAGAAGCTGGAAGAATGTACCGTCAATTAAAATTCCTCGGGCTGACCTGTTGCCAAAAGGTATTTTAAAGCTGGGGCTATTTGACTAAGAATGCGCGTCGTCATTGGCGAGCAGGTACTCATCAGCTGAGTGCGCATTCAAGCACAAACCAGCAGTGAGCGCTGCACTTTCACAATATTTCTGCATAATCTGGATCAAATCGGCTCATATTGCTGTTTGTCTGTGTTTCAGGATGTTCGAATAAGACGAGCAGAAAACCCGCAGCAGTTAAACTGCACTGCAGGTCAAAGCTTTGGTTTTGCCTAATGTTTTAAGCGCTTTTCTGCTCGTCAGTGCTGCGCAATTTGTTTCATTATAGATGCAATAAAAACATAAATTAATTGAATTTTAAATTAAAGCCTACTTACACATATATGTTATTAAAATTTCTTTATGTATTTCTTTATGTATTTATTTAGCAAAAACAGCATTGTGAGCAGAAGAGACTAACTAATTTTGCAGTTTTCAAACTTTTGACATACTGTATAATACTTTTTATCAATTATTATTTTAAAATATTATTTATTTATTATTTATTATTATTTTAATAATTATTACTGTATAATAATAATAATGATGATGATGATAATTCGTATAAATGAGGATGTTTTTCTTCATTACGTCTAAGGACAAATGTGTCCGAATCTACTTTATTATTATTATTATTATTATTATTATTATTATTATTGATAATAAACAATTGGCTAGATTGTAAAATCATTTCCCCGAATTGGACCTTTCAGAGAACGAGTAGAAAGACTTATATTTACTGCTTGTATTGTATCTGTTTTCTATTTTCTATAAGGTGTTTGTAATTGTTTCAAATCTTTCTTGATCAAAGTAATTTATAGATAAATAGTAGGCTGGATAAAATTGTGAGTGTCATAGAAGTTCTCGTTCAACGATTATTATTTTTTCTGGCTGGGTTTAAGCGGTTCACGGAAAAAAAATGAAGAGAGAGAGAGAGAAAAAAAAGATCCGACTCAAAAGAACCACTCGTTCACCAATCGGACATCGCTACTGGGTAAGGGGGGCGAGGGGCGGGTGTTAGTATAAATTTCCTCTCACTACATATTCTTTGCCTGTCCTCTGAACTTTGAGACAGCCACAAGCATCACTCAGAGATATGCAACAGACTGGAAATTAAACAAAGCACCTTGTTAGTACAACAGAAAGTAAACGTCGCTTTCCACAAACCGCCTGCCATGGATGATTACCATGTATTCTGTGCATCTTGCCGAAAAACGGAGGAAACACGAACAACGGTAAGAGAAAGTGATATTGACTTGCATTCAGCACGTTTTAATAATTGCATAGTCGTGACTATTTAAAGTGTGATGTTGAGCATTAATGTAAAACTTTGGGGAAAGTTTGGAGAATCATCCTCAGTTGGAGACTTTGAGGGGTTTAAGTGCAGCCACTTGATTGTACCATTGATAAGGATAATTACCGCGTCTCCTCAGTACTTTGTGCTGTCTTGTATCTTTGCTTTTGTGATTAAAATCAGCACAATCACATCAGGAACATCTGTTTAAGCAGCGGATTTCTGAAGGGACTCACTGAAATTTGTTTTCATTTCACAGATGCGCTCACTGATAGTCTTCGTTCTGTCATTGTCCATGTTGATATCCAACGTAACGGCGGGGGAGACTCTCTGTGGCGGAGAACTAGTGGATACACTGCAGTTCGTGTGTGGAGAAGATGGCTTTTATATCAGTAAGTGTATCTCTCTGCTGGCTGTCAAGAAATGTAAACATTTACATAGCCATTTGTCTTGCAGTTGTAGGTTTAAGCCGAGCTGTCTTTCAAATGGCTTATTGTATATGTACATGAGCACTATTGACTCACAATTAGTGTATTAATGAGGAAACGTCCCCTTTATTGAGTTCTCAATGCAAGCCATTAGTGCAGTTAACAGTGCTGTTAATGTATTCGTCTTGGGTGGACTGGATTTGAATTAGTGTCTGCTTGTTTGCAAAAGATTCCTCTCTCTCTTTTTCTTTCCCTCATCCTCTGTATTCCTATCAGATGACGGTGGACTTCCCCCTTTTGTACCTCTCCTGCTGTTCTTTATCTTTTATCTATGTTTAGTAAGCAAACGGCAAGGTTAAAAGATCCGTTTTGCTAGCTATTCACACATCCCTGGGAACATAGAACAATATTTGCTTTTTCTGTTCTTTGCGACATTTCAAAGTCCTAATCAAATCCGTTGGCGTCCAAACTAAAAAGGGAATCACAAACAACAGGCACGAAAGAAAGGAATCTGTTGATGCTGTCTCCGATTTCAGAAATCTTAGGAACATGCCAGCAGCCACATGTGGGATTTGGTGAAATATAAACAATAGGGTGTGAATTGGTAGCGTTGGTAGCTTTCCAGGGGAACCCCGGAGTTGATCGCTTACCTTCTCTTCCCCCACCCAGGCAGGCCGAACAGATCAAACAGCCGCCGTCCTCAGAGAGGAATAGTGGAGGAATGCTGCTTTCGGAGCTGTGAGCTGCATCTGCTGCAGCAGTACTGTGCCAAGCCGGTGAAGTCGGAGCGAGATGTTTCCTCCTCCTCGCTGCAGGTCTTCCCAGTGTCACAGGCTCTTCACAAGGTACATGAAGCTGCTTATCTCCCCCTCCCCCCTCCACCGAAAAGCCCAGCACAATGATTTTGCTGAACCCACAAACACAGACTCAGACTAGACAGGCTAGTCAGACACGCAGCCTGTTTTTATCATGCCAAAATCAATATTAACCATGTCTCCACTCTCAGAATCGCTGAGCGATGAGGAAAGCGGCACAGATCATCAGAAATCTTTATAGACTGCATTAAAGATGATGTAGGAACAGCACTGAGGGAGATAGTTAGTTGCACAAACAAAAGGCCATGGTAACACCATAAAACTCCACTGGACAGCATGCACAATGATGTCATTATTCCAAGCACCAAAACAAGTACAAGTGTTGTGCCGCATTCTGGCTAATTTTTGTGCCATGTGCTCTTGGCATGGAAATATGTCAAGCGTTGGCAAGACAGTTGGCCAGCTGGCCAAGGCTTGGATTTGAAAATAACAAAAAACAAACAACCCAATAACAACACAATAGTCACCACCACTCGAGAATAGTGTATTTGCATATTTGGATATCGTTCAACAAAGAATCATTTTTTGTTCTGTGCTGGTAAAGATGGTGATATACAATTGTTACCTTTAAATGAACTACCCTAAAATTAGAATATATACTCTTGTAATATTTTTGACTTGTTAACAAATAAAATCATAAATCATCAAAACAGTTTAAAGTTACTGGGCCTGTTTCAGTAAGGAGGTTCAACCAACTCAGAGTTTAAACTTGAACTCTGAGTTGACTTACAGAGAGGTTAAAAACTTAAGAGTTTTTGGTTTCAGAACAGCTGATCTGAGTTAGGTCAGTCAAGTCTGAGTAGACCAATTCAGAGTTAAGCGCACACACGACTATAAAAAGACATCATCAATGGGGCGCACATATTACGAGTCACCATGGCTACAACTGAAAAAGAGATCAGAGATCAACTGAAGAAGAGATTTCTTTCTCCAGCTGAACTTGATGTGCTCATGCAAAGTTACAGCAAATATGAGCATATTTTAAAAAAGCAACACCACTGCATCAGCAAAACAAAGACAGTTAGCATTGGAAAACATACCTGCTTAAGTTAATACACAAGTTTACATTCAAAATATTTAAAGTATTTATATATGTAACTTAAACAAAAATATTGTGTGACGTTTATTGACTTTTCACTTGAAAAAGTGGGGAATTTGACTTAATTTTGAAGTTATTTCTGATGTAATTGCATTAAATTACTTAAAATATACTACTGCATAATTTCTACATTAAATTTGACAAAACAACAATGCATATAACCTTAGCTTAATATTCAGTGGAAATGTTTAATTTAAGGTTCTCACTTTTACACACGTAGATTAGTTTAAGATAAAATTTCTAAAATTAAGTTTTTATCAGATGTAAAAGTGCACTTGTGTGTCTGCCTTTTGTTAGAGGTTGATATGACATTTAGAATGTAAGCAGTACTAAGAAATAGTTTTTAGAACGAGTAATAATCCCATTAATCTAGTTAGAGTACACGTTCCTGTTGAAGGTCAGTTTATTTAAGCGAATTATTTATTTTTGCAGTAATATTAAAGGTAAAATTTAAAACCATGGAATTGAATCTTATTGTAATTTTCCCCAAAAAAGACAAGCCATTCTCTTAACTTTGTTCTTTGTGTCACTGAAATGTAGGCCAGGAATGACTAAGACTAAGGCAAACAATACTGCTTTATCTTTAAAAAAAACCAGCAGAAACTCCAAGTTTAGAGAACAAAACCTGCTTTTGACCAGGTTAGGTTCACAGAGTAAGTTACCATAGTAACTCACTCTGAGTAAAAGTTACCTCTCTTTCAGAAGCAGGCTTGACCCACTCTGCTTTCTCGAGTTTGGCAAACCTGCCTTTTTGAAATGAAAAACCTAGAGTTTCTCTCAATTTTGGGTTAACATACTCTGAGTTTTCACTTAATCTTCTTTCTGAAACAGGGCCACTAATGTGTTTAGTGTAGTCAGGATGTGTACTATAAGCGCTCAATAAGGAGCAGTGAATGTACAGTTATTAGTAGTTTTGAAGCTACTGGAGATATTCATAATCATATTTTCTTTTACATTTATAAATTTTTACTTCATCCAAAGCAGTGCTCACTGCATTTAATCCCACATAGCTAAGTTTCTCTGGCCTAGCTCTGGCCCACACAATCAGGTTTTGCTTGGTCCACATGCTGCAGTGAATTACAGTAAATGACTGGACCAAGTCTGGCTTCTAGACAAGTGCCAAACACGGACCATATCTGGGCCAAGTCTTAGCCAAGTTAATATAGCATAACTGGGCCTGAAATGTTGGTGTGTTACGATTGCAAAGAAATTGATAAACCCAGGGGTGCCCAAACTCAGTCCTGGAGGGCCGGTGTCCTGCATATTTTAGTTCCAACCCCAATTAAACACACCTGAACCACCTAATCAAACTCTTTCTAAGTATATAAAAACCCCCCAGGCAGGTGTGTTAAAGGAAGTAGGAGCTAAGCTATGCAGGACACCAGTTAGGGTACCCCAGCCATGAAGCATTGCACTTTAGGTACACTATGGGCGTGCTAAACTTACATGGCCCACATATCAATTTGTAACATCTGGGCCAAACACTACATTTTACAATTGGCCCATATCTTGTGTGCCACTTTAAAGACGGTGGCACCTCTGCCAAACCCAGACTATGTTTGCCCCACATGGTGTATGCCAGTGCCGGATAAATGCCTGCTGTGCCAGCTTTATGCCAAATCTGGGCCAGAATTCTTTGCTACCTGGGATGTATATATTTCATCCTTTCAATCATTCTTTCGTACTTGAACTCACAACCCTAGAATTTTTATTATCAGAACTTTAAAGTCACTTGATAATATGACAGCTGCTCAGTGGATTTCAGAAACTACAAACTACTTTTCTGTGTTTTAGGACACCATAAATGTGAAGTACTCCAAATATGAAGTATGGCAACAAAAAGCTGCTCAGAGGTTAAGGAGAGGAGTCCCATCCATTCTGCTGGCCCGAAAGTTTAGGAGGCAGATGGAGAAAATCCAAGATGAGGAGCAAACCAGTTTCCACCGGCCCCTCATGACCCTGCCCAACAGACAACCTGCCATCGTCCCACACGTCCAGATCAGCACATCCCGAAAATGATGGCCAGCCATCCCAAATGGCAACAAACAAAGGATTATAGCCAAATCTTGGTCAGTAGAGGCACTTTTTCATGAATCATACCACTCGCCCGCCGTCTTTCCAAAACCAGATTATGAACACTCTGTGTGTTATCAGCCTTCGAAATGCAACAAGTTAACGCTGAATATAATGTGAAAGGAGAGATGAATGCAGTCTTGGTGCATATCATGGGCATGCCCAGAACTGATGCCGAAGAAGTTGCCAGAACGCACATCAAAAGTCTGTCATCTGCAAAAGCATTTATGTTTCTGTCTTGCTTGCACCCTGTTTTGAATGTCATATTTTAAGGTATGAATTTATCGAGATTAGAGTCCTTGACCTGCACCTTTAAAGTGTCCCACCTGTGGCACGAAGACAGAAGAAGAGGAAAGAAAATGTTGGCTGGCTGTGGAAAGCCAAGGACTGATGTTAACGGCACTATTTTTTACTGGACTGCGAAAAATGGTAATTGTGGTGCTAACTTTGCAAAAAGACTCAAAAGGAGTTTGCTCGAATTTTTCCGTTTTAGGAAAAAAAAGCACAAGATTGTATTCAAAAGACAATTCAGCAAGGCTTGTCATTTGGAGATGATCCCAGCCAAGGAAAGAAAAAACGGAACTTTCCAAGCTTGGTTGTTCAAGATCCATATTCTGCTCTCTGGAGAATGAAGTTAAAGCCTTTGCTATCAAAACAAATGTGACATTGCAATGGAAGGCAGGAAACTGAGGACATCTGCAATCAAGTAGGCCCAGTCTTGGAGTTGGGACAAGAGGAGTCTTGCATGTTTTGAGGTGTCATACTTTGTATTATACAATAACATTCCTGTTTCCAGTCTAAGTTTCTGCCATTTTATCTTTGCAAATTGTCTTCACTGTTATGTAGACAGTATTTTACACTTATACACACACACACAAAATATGGAGCAATCCTTATAAAGGGAAATCAGCAATAACCTTGCATATTCTCCACATACAATTGTAGTATTCCAGTGCTTTTGCTCGAAACAAACAAATGAAAAGAAAATACTTGAATATCTATGAATAGTCTCCTTAAATGTTGTCATTGACCCAAATATGACCAGTCTATCAAATTGAGCCACCAAACATTTTCTTTAAGTAATGGCACTGTATCATGGCATTATTTATTTTGATATGAAATCCATAAAAATCAGTCCCAATGAGAGATTACATGCACAACTCGCAGTTTTATTTTGTATATTTTTAGTCATTCTGCTTATGTATGTATTTAGATGCTATGTACCAAAAAATGTCTTCTTTTTTAAGTAAAGTCAATGGAAGCTTCCAAGGTTGTCCTGACTCACTTTTTTAATGGCTCGTTTTACTCCCGTGTTGCCCAATCTCAAGTCGATAGCTTTTGGAATGTATTGGGAACAGCAAAACAAGTGCATACACACACACAGGCAGTGACCTGGCTGCCCTAAGGGAAGGGTGAAGGCTGGGGAACACTTACTCTTGATGATTTGCTGACTAACCTTGACAAAATGCCATAGGTCAGCTCAGAAACATGCAGGCTCCATATCAGCTGTGCACCATGAAAAGGTGAACCTCTTCTTCAGTGCCCTCAAGCTTTAGTTGTAGTCTCTTCCCCAAATCTTCATTCTGAGGTCTGTTTATGAAGGTATTGCAATTCCAAGTATTTCCGAATCACAATAGATCAGTAAAACTAGCGTACAGATCTCAAAGATCTATGGTTAAGTCAAGCAAACAGTAGTTGTTTTATAGACAAGTTCCATGGTATTATTAACTAATACATAGTATTATGCATCATTTGCATTCAAGGGGTAGTTAGTGAACATGTTGTTTTGATGGTCCCCTTCAGGCATTCTCTAAGTAACCTCACAACTACGTGTCAGCTAGCAGTCATTACGATGATATTGGTCTGTCTGCTGCTTAATGTCTGCTAACACATTTACTTTAATGGTCTTCAGCAGACATTCTACTGATAACTTAGCAAGTACACGCTAGTTTATTTTACTAGCCCTAAAGTAACAGTTTACTAATAGTGTAATAACCATTAGTTAGATGTCTAGTTGCAAACTTATAGACAACAGAACTTTAGTCATCATCGAGTGACCCCCATTTTGAGTTAGACCTGTATAGGTGTGTACCAATTTGCATAAGCATGTTTGAAAACTCCAAAAAGAAAAGTGGCATTTCAAATACCCAAGCGGTGCACTTATTAACCCCATCCCACACACAAAAAGTGTGAAATGTTGGACACTTGATGCACTCAATTGTAAGCTTTAATTATAAAGTTTATGAAGTAAGCCTTTAAGTCTCTGATGTAGAATGAGAAAATAATCTTATCAAGTTCATACACTAGGCGGTTGAGTAAATAGTCAACAAGTGCAGTGTAAAGTGCATTGTTTGGGACACAGCTTGAATTCTATTACCTTTTTATGCTGTAGTTAAGGACACTTGTATACACATACTGTCTTAAAATGTTAGGATTGATCCAAGTGTGTCCCACACAATTTGAAAAGTGAAGTTAAATAGTTTAGATCTCCCCCTAGTGGTGGGCTTCAGTATAGGACAGCATGTGTCATAAACCCCACCCTCTTCATGTAAAGAAATGGAACACGAGTTAAACTCCAAAATCACTAAACACTTCAATCATTTTTTGTCATTTATATCACACTTATTAATGTTCAAGTGTTTGTGTTTTCAATAAGTGTGCCTTTAGTTAAGTATATGCTATGCTATAACAGAGTTGAGGCTTCAGTTTGAAGGAGTTTAGATGACTACAGTATCCTAGCCATGATGGAACATTTTGACTACACTTTTATACAGAAGAAGTCAAGATAAACTGTATGTCATATGCCTCTTTTTCAGGTCAGGGTGTGCATTTACTATAAAAAATTAAAAACCGCTCTTCTAAAAATGCTCACATTTGAACATTTCTGCATCTGTTAAAAAAACACTGAGAGCTCTTATTGAAAACAACTAAAATTTGCTTGCCTCTTTAAAAAATCCTTTATTTAGGATTTGAGTACGCAGAGCGACACACAAGTGTCCAACTGCCTAAACTAAACAAACACCCTATGTTATGGAAGAAATTTTGTAGCTAATAAGTGAAGTTTTAAAAACTTATTTCAAGAGGATCGCGTACTATGATTGATCGCGGCTGGTCCAGCATCAACAATTATCAATCAACCAATCAGATGAATTCAAGGCTATTTTTTAATATGTGTCCTTCAGCGATCTTGCGTCTTTGGTTCTCTTGTAACGTCATCGTCAACTGCTAAATTCTGTTCCAATACTCAAGAACGGAGAACATGTAAAAGTTCCCGGATTTGTTCTTGATATCAAGGACGCATCGATGCAGACTTGAGCACAAAACTCGCTCGAGAAGTCCCAGACTGGAGGTGGGAAGCGCAGCATTTTATACACATATACTATTGAAGTTCATTCATTCATTCATTCATTTTCTTGTCGACTTAGTCCCTTTATTAATCCGGGGTCGCCACAGCGGAATGAACCGCCAACTTATCCAGCAAGTTTTTTCACGCAGCGGATGCCCTTCCAGCCGCAACCCATCTGTGGGAAACATCCACACACACATTCACACAAACACTTTAGTTTCCCTAAATTACATGGTGAAAGTAAACATCAAAACCCTAATAAAGCCATGAAAACCCTAATAAATAGGTTTAGTATAGTATAGTATATATTGTGAAAAGGGGAAAAACAATAAATCATGGTATGAATGCTGTCATGTTTGAATATTTTTCGGTTAAACACACTTGAAAGTCATGTGACTATCGTGAAGAAACGGGTAAGAATGCAGCATCTCTTTTCCCACAGGACGCGTTCTCTGTTCTTGCTGTCTCCCGAGTTCGTTCTTCAGAGGTGACCTGGCAAGACTGGACTTCACAAGAAAACAAGTCCGTTCTCTGTGTTCTTAAAATTGAGAAACAGCCCAAGCCTTCAATAAATAGCCATTAGTCTTAACCTCCCTTATCTTCGTTTTTGAAGAATCCCCCCTATCCACCATAACTTCCCCTTTCCCCCTTAACCAGAGGGAGCTTTCGAGTACTACCTGATCTCGAACCCCCACATGCGACAGTACATGACCAGGCGGGAACCCTGGGCTCAAGCATCTCTGAGCTCAGGGTTCTCTCCCAGGACATTATAGCAAACCTACAATTAATACCAAGCAATAGCCGAGTGTGAACTCCTAAAACTTGTTTTACTGAAGTCCACTTGATCTACTCGATCCACTGAAGTCACATGGAAAATTTTGACAGTGTTTTTGGATCCTTTTCTTGACTTTGAACTTCTCAGGACCCTTGCTGGGAGATGAAAGAGCTCTTAGTTTTCATCTAAAATATAGTAATTTATGTTCCGAAGATGTAAGGGAATCGAAACAACAAAAAGGCTGAGCAATAATAACAGAATTTTCTAATTTTATCACATCATTAAACATACAATGCAAAGAGGAAAAATGCAGAATTCCATAGTACATGATGTAAATAGGAACCTCAGTTGAGTAGGTTTTACGATTTTACTTAATTTTATTACTTCAGTATTTATTTGAGGAATTATTGTGAGCATAACAAACAATTGGAAGTCAAATATGCATAAGTTAAAGCTTTAAAGGTGCAATAGGAGATCGCAAATTGCCATCCAAAGTCACACCTCATGAATGCACACTAGACAACATCCCTACAATACATCACCTAATAATAACATTCACTATTAGGATGTGAAGAAACTTCACTCAGCAAAAAATAAATAAATAAAACAAATTCTGAAGCCTCTTTTGCATTTTTAATTTCTACAAGCTTGAAATAAATACCTAATTTGCAGTATTATTATTATTACTATTGCTTAATTAAGTGGTTAGCACAGTTGACTCACAGCAACAAGATCACTGGTTCAAGTCCCAGCTGGACCAGGAGGCATTTCTGTGTAGAATTTGCATGTTCTCCACGTGCTTGAGTGGGTTTTCGCTGAGTGCTCCGGTTTCAGACACATGACCTATAGGTGAATTGGGTAAACGAAATTGACCCAATTGAAAGAGTGTATGGGTGTTTCCCAGCACAGAGGGTTTTGCTCTCAATGCTGAATTGTGGCAAGAAGGGCATCTGGTAGTAAAACATATGCAAGAGTAATTGGTGTTTCAATATACTGTGGCGACCTCTGATGAAGCAGGAAACAAGCCAAAGTTATTGTTTACTGTAGAAATCTAGAAAAGGATACATGATTACGGAATATTAATGTTAGGGTGAACATTCCTCTAAAAGTCAGAAAAAAATGCACTCATGCACAAATTACTCCTGTGAAAATGCTTTGAATGTTGAGGTGTTATACAGGAGCCGCAACATTTTTAGCGGTAACCCCAGTTGTCTACACTTCATCCAGACTCACTCCACCCCAAACCCCAGGAAACTCTGCAGGCCTAAACCTGCTCCTAACAGTCTGCTTCATACCTTATGAATATTTGCAAAAGCTAAATGCCAGATATTAATTTGCCTGACTTTGTGCCTTGGGGGTGTTTATGTAAGACTTGGAGGAGTTAAGATGTGATTTAAGGACAGGCCTGTTTTCTTTAGAGCTCCAGGTTTGTGGAGCTATTAACAATATGAGGGGGAAAAACAGGAACGGTACCTGAAGGCTGAACTTCAAAGGCTTCGACGTTCTTTAGTTCACTTCAACTATCCTTCAATCTATCAGCTCTCTGCTTTGTCATTTATCTGTTGTGCTGCCCTTGTTCTTACATGTTGTATCGTGGGAACTGAAGGATGTTTTTGTGTACAAAAGGATGATGATTTATACTTTTTGTGGTTGCTGTACATAAAAATCTGGGTACAGAATCAGGTTAATGGGAAAGTGGATGATGGTGCTCGTGTCTGAGATCATCGCAAGCTTCTGTTCAAAAGATGTCTGGAGGAACAGATTCGCACTGACGCAGTGTGCCTGTTGTTCAGTCTATTGTGTGAAGTGAAGGCTGCAACTATCGATGTCCAACTGAGAGAGATATTTGCTCTCTAATGTGTAGGCAAAGCCTGAAATCAGTCGCAGGCAAACAAACAATCGCTGAAGAATCACGAAAGGTTTTCACAGAATGATAAACAGGGTGCGGATTGGATTAAAGCTTGAACCGCCCTGAAGGATGTCAAAACTAGATTGGATAGATAGTATTTTAACAGAATACTTTGTCCACACTGCATGATAACCTTGGATAAAAATATATATATCACAGTATCACAGTATTGTGCTCACTGCTCTAAAATATATTCTTTTTAAATGTCTGGGTAAAAAAACAAAACTTTTTCCCCCTTTGAATATTTTGGAGCAGGCTAAATAATTCAAATGAATCATTGACTTCTGCTGTCTTCATTTGTATCAAAAACACTGATTACTTTACAATTTAAAATATCTTTGAATATCTTTTTTTCTGATGGAGATGCTGCTGTCTTAATAAACAACAAAAAAATGTAAATAAAAAATCTTACACATAAATTAGGAATGGTATTACAGAAAATTTTGGTGGTTTTAAAACCTTGACCATGGTATACCTTGAAAACAGTTATGTCCCATGCTTAGTCCACACATAGAGGTTACAGTAAACAGTAGTTGCAGTATTTTTTATCATCCATTATTTGTGCAAAAATAAAAGCTTGTCTCCGTTAAGCAAATTTGACATTTCTAAATTAGAAACTGGTCGTCTTTGATAATTGTTTCTTTAAAATAGCCCATCACAGTAGGAGATGCGCGGTTCAGCTGAAATTTCACCCAAATCTTCGGCTTTATACTAATTATCGACCCGCAGTGGTGTAAAGTAACAAATTACAAATACTCAAACTACTGTAATTGACCAGTTTTTCTCAGAAACTGTATTTTATTAAAGCAATTTTATAAATGTGTACATTTTACTTTCCCCGAAATGGCCTAAAACACCCATCAGGCACAAGACGTCAACATGACGTCAGATTGATGTTGTACCCATGTTGTAAGGTCATGAGGACATTGCATTTTGTTTGGAAATGAAAATCGGGTTGACGACAGAGCTCAGCTAGAGTTTTAAAGCCAACGATAAACTTCTGGTGAGAGCTTAATGTGACTGTTTTCAATTTCAAAAGATTTTTTTTACAGCATTGATGTTGTAATGTAATTACAATACATTTGTTATTGTACAGTTAAACAGACTTAAGCATTCATTTAGTGCTTCTTGTCTGGTCTGAGACTAGGCATGGGCCAGTATAAGATTCTGACAGTATGGTAACCTTGTATAAAAATATCACGGTTTTATGGTATTGTGATTACTGCTCAAAAATAAGTTCTTTTTTACTATTGAAAGGGCTTTTTACTCATACTTTGAGTAATATTTACAACAAATACTTTTACTCTACCCGCACTACATTTATAGGCAAGTAGTGGTACTTTTACTTAAGTATGATTACCATACTTGGCACCAATGTTTATTCATCTTTGGGACACTTGGAGGAATCACTTGCCAAAGACAACATCGAAGGGGCGTATATAAAGGCAGGACAGGTCCACACATGTATCTAGAGACTAGGCTAAACTTCCAGTGGTATTTTTTTGCTGTCCCGTTGAATGTGAGAAATCTAAATTGCTTGTCTGACTTTGACATGACTGGCCTTTCGATTTAGCACACACATGATGTTTCATATTTAAGGTATCGATCTTGTGGCTTTTAATATACATACAGAGCTTCACAGCCATTGCATATTACATACCCAGCACTTGATTCATTCTCGTTAACCAATTCCCTAAAAGGCTTCCTTCTTTTTTGTTTGTTTTTTTTTGGTTCTCCCTTTTTAATTTCTCTCAAAATTATTTTGCCTACATTTCTGCTTTAACAAATGGACCACCACCAGGTGCATTTCTTTTTTTAAATTATGGCCCGTTTGCCTGATGAAAAATGGGCAAGAAATGCGCCATTCAGGTGAACGCTGCACACTGGTGTTGAATGAGGAAATCCCCCCCAAAAATGTGCAAAAGCTTTTTGAGTGTCCAGAAAAGCACTATTTAAATGTAAGTAATTATATAAATATTGGAATGTGTTTAAAAAATATGAAACTAAATTCATCAGTAATTATTTTCATCCATTCGTGACCCCAAGCATGGCAAAGAATAACAACACATTTTTTATGACCCGACCCGCAGATTACCCTCAGCATCCCTACATCACAGGTAACTGTGTGCTTATATTTGGACTTATAATGCAGACTGCAGATACACAGAAAACATGGTCAATATACAATTGGGTTATATGCACAGCTAGAATTTTAAAGTCTGTACAGTAACAGTATGGTAACCTTGGATAAAAATATCACGGTTTTACAGTATTGTGCTCACTGCTCAAAAATAGTTCTTTTTTAATGTCTGGCTAAAAAACGTAACTTTTTTCCCCTTTGAACACAATATATTTTATTTTGAGAAACATTTGAAATATTTTGGAGCTGTAAACATGTCAGGCTAATTTATTCAAATCAATCATTGACTTCTACTGTCTTCTTTAGTTTCAAAAACACTGATTACTTTATAATTTAAAACGCCATCTTTGGAGATCTTTTCTGCTGGAGATACCATTGTCCTAAAAAAAAAAAAAGTAAATAAAACATCAGTAAAAGAAATCAGATCTTAAACGTGACAATTTTGTAATGGAAAGACTATTCATCTAAAGCTCTTGAATTGCCTGGTTGTAAATTGAAAGTCTGTGTGCATATATTTCATTTCATCTTTCCCGAAACCTAAGTTAAGTTAATACAAATCAAGTGGACACGCTTGTTTGAATGGCCTCACCAACATCTATTCAGTATGGCTGTTGCTTACAGAATGACCCGAAACACAAGGACTTGAAACTGGTGAACTAATCTTTTCTGATTTAGGACTAGGATAGCCTGCATAACTTTAGTTAATGGAAATGTGACTTGTGGCAGCGTGGCAAAATAACCTGTGAACTACCTTAGGCCTTAAAAGGTGGCAGGTGAGATGAGCTAACCTAAACCACATAGCCTGGAGACTGATATAAACATTGAATGAACCTTTATAATTTCATAGATGCATTACAGTTTTGTCTTGTTCAAGATGCAATCATCTTTGTGTGTTTGTGAATGTCATATTTAAGACTCAATATGAAACACTCTCACTTTCCTTCAGCTTATTCCCTGCATTATCAGGGGTTGCCACAGTGGAATTACTCTAGCACATGTATTGCACAGCGGATGACCTTCAACACTTATTGCAAGGAAGCACCTACAAACTCTCCCATTCAAACACTATGGCCAATTTAGTTTACCATCTTGCTTTAAGAAAACCATGCTAACCACTTAGCCATCATGCTCCCTACTGAAAAAAAACAGCTTAAACCAGCCTAGGCTGTTTGGCTGGTTTTAGCTGGTCGACCAGGCTGGTTTTAGAGGGGTTTTGGCCATTTACATGCTGGTTTCCAGCCATTTCCAGCCTGGACTTAGCTGGTCAGGCTGGGAGATGACCAGCTAAAACCAGCTTGACCAGCCTAGTCAGGCTGGGAGCCCAGCCAAAACCAGCTATGTCCAGCTTAAACCAGGCTGGTCAAGCTGGTTTTAGCTGGTCATTTACCAGCCTGACCAGCTAAGACGAGGCTGGAAATGACCAGCCAACCAGCCTAGGCTGGTCTAAACTGGATTTTTCAGCAGGGCTCCCCCTCAATATGAAATGTTTTAATTAAATTTAAATGATCTAAACTTGGGCGAGGCAGTGGCGCAGTAGGTAGTGCTGTCGCCTCACAGCAAGAAGGTCGCTGGTTCGAACCTCGGCTCAGTTAGCGTTTCTGTGTGGAGTTTGCATGTTCTCCCTGCCTTCGCGTGGGTTTCCTCTGGGTGCTCTGGGAGGAATTTGTGTGTGGATGTTTCCCAGTGATGGGTTGCAGTCGGAAGGGCATCCGCTGCATAAAAACTTTCTGGATAAGTTGGTGGTTCATTCTGCTGTGGCGACCCCAGATTAATAAAGGGACTTTTAATCACTGCTATAGTTGTTGTTTTGTATTGCAATTTGCATTCACATTTATGAATATATATATATATAAAAAATTAAGTAGGCTATGTCATTTAAAAAATCAGTATTTCCCTGAGAAAGGCACAAATTGGTTAAAACTGAAAGCTCGTTAGACATAGACAATCCAGACGGGGTCTGCTAAGGGTCAGTTGGCATGCTGACTGCAGAAATGTCCACCAGGGCTGTTGCCTATGAACTGACTGATCATTTCTCTACCATAAACCATCTTCCAAAGGTGTTTCAGAGAATTTGGCAGTACATCCATCCAACCTCATGCCTGTAGACCACATGTAACACCACCAGTTCGAGACCTCATCCAGCATCTTCATCTTCATCAGACATCTACCAAACAAACCAAAGAATCGTTTAGAAACATCTCAAGAAAACTCATCTACATTCTTGTTGTCCTCCTTGGAGTCTTGACAGTTTGTCATCATAACCGACTTGAGTGGGCAAATGCTCACATTCATTGGCGTCTGGCACTCTAGAGAGGTGTCCACTTCATGGATGAATCCCTCTTTTCACTGTACAGGGCAGATGGCAGACAGCATGTATGGCATTATGTGGTGAGTGGTTTGTTGATGTCAACATTGTTAATCGAGTTGCCCATGATGATGGAGGTGGTTTGCGGTATGGCCAGGCATATGTTATGGACAATGAACACAGCTGCATGTTATTGATGGCAGTATGAATGCACAGTGATACCGCAATGAGATCCTTCGGCCTATTGTTGTGTCATTCATCCAGCAACTTCATAATAACACAATCACCTACTGTATGTTGCAAGGATCTGTACACAGTTCCTGGAAGCTGAAATCATCTCAGCTCTTGCATGGCCAGCATATTCACTGAATATCACCCATTGATCATGTTAGGAATGATCTGGATTGGCATACTGTATACGGCACAGTTTTCCAGTTCCTGTCAAAATCCAGCAACTTCGCACAGCCATTGAAGAGAAGTTTACAAAAAATCCACTGGCCATAATCAGCAACCTGGGGTGTGTTTCCGAAAGCCAGCGTTAGCCAACTAAGGTTGCAAGTTCCGTTCTTACAGACAAAGTTCATTGATTTTACATTTCCTGAATCCGTCGTTCCAACCAAATATTCGCAAACTGCATCGCAAACAAGTGTTTGCAACTACTCCTCTACAGCTGTAGTTTAAAGCATAGCTCCTAGCTGTGTTGTTGCCAGTTATCCCCCCATGCCCTATTTCTTTAGAATGTTCCAACATCCACTTTGAATGATTCATTTTAAAAAAGGCTGAAAAATATCTCTCTCATGTGTAGTTTGCTTTCAAAGTTATTTTATTACAGTTCAGTTTTTGCGAACTTCAGAGTGACAATTGCGCTCCCATCGTAGTGCACTCTGAAATCATTTATGCAATTTTGATTACAGCCATGGCTCATACCAGAAGCTAAAGTTGACCAACAAGTGGACATCTCCAAAGCTTGAAAAAAGGAAAAAATATATCATACGTAGAACGTTTTCATTTATAGAAGCCTATTTAAATGTATTGGACATATAGGCTGCAGCGTTTCTGCAGGGTTTTGAGTGTGTCAAAGTTGTGAAAGTAGACGTTTCAAATAAATAAAGGGAGATATCTACTTAATAATGATATTAATAATTATAATAATAATAATAATTTCTTATTATTTAATAAGAATGTAGAATTATGGAAACAAATAAATAAAAGTAGTTTGTACATCATTATTTGACCATATATATAATTTATAAGCTATAGCTAGGCCCACACGAAATCTGTGCATGGAGAAATCCGCAGATTTCCACAGATTTTTAGCCCCATCATTGAGTCTATATATTTACTTGTGTAAATGTGTGTAAATTTTATTCACCTTTTAAATTTCAGTAATATTTTTGACTAATATAAAAATGTTAATTTGATTTAATTACAATACAGTTTGTAATATTTTCCGTCTTTTAATAGATATATTATAAGAGACTTGCTTTGTAAGAGGACTTGCATTGAAAACATTAAATTAAAGTTAAAATGTATTATTTTTTATTTCACATATTAAGCTTTTAGGCTTCACGGTGGCGCAGTTGATAGCACAATCACCTCAAAGCAAGAATGTTGCTGGTTTGAGCCTCAGCTGGGTCAGTTGGCATTTCTGTGTGGAGTTTGTATGTTCTCCTCGTGTTTGTGTGGGTTACCTCCAGCTGCTCCAGTTTCCTCTACAGTCCAAAGACATATAATATACTGTAGATGAATTGGGTAAGCTAAATTGTTCGTAGTGTGTGTGTATGTGTGAAAGAGAGTGTATGGGTGTTTCCTAGTGTTGGGTTGCAGCTGAAAGGGAATCCGCTACGTATATGCTGGATAAGTTGGCGGTTAATTCCGCAGTGGCGACCCCTGATTAATAAAGAGACTAACCCGAAGGATAATGTTTTTTTTTGAAGAATTTAAGAAATGTATTCAGCAAGAACTCATTGCCAAAAAATGTCAGTAAAGATTTATAATGTAGCATTCATAATGTTAGAAAATATTTGAGTAACACCGTACATGAATACTAATGACGAGAGACATGTGCCTCAACAAGTACAGTCATAACAGGATGTTATTGCAAATCATTAGCTAATGATTCATTACAGCAGACAACCTGAACTTTAAATGATTGCTTTTAGTGCTTTGGCATCATATACAGCATATGGAATACCTAACATGTTTAAACATATTGCAATAGAGAAGGTATTTGAATTTATAATAATATTTCACAATATTACTCTTTTTTTTAAGCACAGTGCTCAGCACAATTGAGTACACCCAATTTTGAAAATGAATATTTTTATAAATTTCTGAGTGAATATGGGTAATATATAATGGTGCATTTAAACAAAACAGATATTTTTATTAAAATAATATTTTAGTCACAGAACATCTTTGAGAATTGAACGATAATGCAATTAAATTCATGCAAAATATTGGAAAAAAAAAAAAAAAAATAACAAACTACAAAATTTCAACAAAATTGCATGTATTTTTTGTTTCTCTTGATTTTTGCTATTTTTGAAAATGTTATGTAATATTTTTCCATAACATATAAATTTGGGCTACTAATTTTTAAGCCATTATTGTAGGTTATTTTGTTAGATAAGCTTCAGATTTGGCTTCAGTACTGACTAATCTAATGTATATGCACACATATTGTATAATTTCTGATAGAAAATATCAAATTAAATGTGGGATTTGTGAGGTGTACTTATATATGCTGAGCACAGTAAATGAAGCCTTAAAGAGGCTTGATAACATACAGTTGAAATTATAATGATTAAACCCCCTTTTGTTCCTTTTTTTAAATATTTCTCAAATGAAGTTTAACAGAGAAAGGAAATTTTCACAGTATGTCTGATAATATTTTTTCTTCTGAAGAAAGTCTTATTTTTTAAATTTCAGCTTGAATAAAAGCAGTTATTATTTTTTAAACCATTTTAAGGTCAAAATGATTAGCCCCTTTAACTATATATATTTTTTCGATTTTTAGTCTACAGAACAAACCATCATTATACAATAATTTGCCTAATTACCCTAACCTGCCTAGTTAACCTAATTAACCTAGTAAAGCCTTTAAATGTCCCTTTAAGCTGTTTAAAACCGTCTTGAAAAATGTCTAGTGAAATATTATTTACTGTCATCATGGCAAAGATAAAATAAATCAGTTATTAGAAATAAGTTATTAAAACTATTATGTTTAGAAATGTTGAAAACATAAATTAGGGGAAAAATAAACAGTTGGCTAATAATTCTCACTTCAACAAAACTCCAAACATTTGAAACATAGTGCATCTACACACACACACACACACACACACACACACACACACACACACACACACACACACACACACACACACACACGCATCCATCTACAATGACCAAGCATTCATTGAATATTTTTTAAAAAAGATTGCTGACACTGTTTAGCCAGAGTAAACCTCTGCAAAAACTTTGGTGCTTCACATTGCCGCATTGTTTACTGTAAATACGCCAACACATGTAATAGATTTTTAAGTTCAGGAAACAAATGGAAAGTCATTACCTCATACAAATTCCCGCTTTTGTTCCTTTTTTTCAGTCATCTAATGCATCTTATTTTCCTAGTCTCTTTTGTTTTACAGGGCTTTGAGATTCTAACTATTGATCCTGCAATGAATGAAAGTGCTTATTGACAGCATATGTCATCAAAGGGATTACACAAATACAGAGCTTTTGTATTTGATTGAAGCGGTCATGTGAACCTTTCTTGTGAATGATTATTGTGAATGACAAAGACAGACTTTGTTTTGCGTGTACACAGATCATTTATATTGTGCTGGGGATGAGTGTGTTCAGTCTCGTCATCGCCTTGCGTAACCTTATTACGCAAAAAGGCCAAATGTGTTTGAAAGTTTGTGAGACATTAAATGTGACATCTTGTCTACTCAAACAGGTGGAGATTTCAGCAGCTCAGGGCAAACTGCCATGATGCTCTGTGCATGAGAAAATGTGCATACTGTAGATTGGACAGGGATAGACAAGGTTATGAACTTTCACACTTTCATACTCTTCTCTGTGGCTGAAAGAACTCAAAAGTGCTTATCAGAAAACCAATGCAATCTCATGACAATTTGTAGCTCGTTAAAAATAGGGGTTCATTCATATCAGTGTGTCTAATATGTTTTGTACATTTTAGTATGACTTTCTCATCCCTGAATTAGGGGTAGGTTTAAGGGCATGCCTTCTTTTACAAAAATGGTAGAATTTTATACATTAATTAATTTTTTTTCAGCTTAGTTCCTTTAATAATCAGCGGTCACCACAGCGGAATGAACCACCAACTTATTCAGCAAATGTTTTATGCAGCGGATGCCTTTCCAGCTGCAACCCAGTACTGGGAAACATCCATAAACTCTCATTCACACATATACACTACGGCCAATTTAGTTTATTCAATTCACCTATAGCGTATGTCTTTGGACTGTGGAGGAAACTGGAGCACCCAGAGGAAACCCACACCAACACGGGGAGAACATACAAACTCCACACAGAAATGCCAACTGACCCAGCTGGGACTCGAACCAGTGACCTTCTTGCGGTGAGGCGACAGTGCTAACCACTAAGCCACCATGTCACCCATTATATGCATAACATTCTTTCATTCATACATTTTCTTTTCGGCTTAGTCCCTTTATTAATCAGAGGTCGCCACAACAGAATGAACCGCCAACTTATCCAGCACGTTTACGCAGCGGATGCCCTTCCAGCTGCAACCCATCTCTGGGAAACCCATCCATACACACCGGTAAATGTAGCCTATCCAATTAACCTGTACCACATGTCTTTGGACTGTGGGAGAACCCGGAGCACCCGGAGGAAATCCACACGAACGCAGGGAGAACATGTGGGAACTCCACACAGAAACGTCAACTGACCCAGCCGAGGCTCGAACCAGCGACCTTCCTGCTGTGAGGTGACAGCACTACCACCTCGCCACTGCGTCACCCAATTGTGCATAACATTTGAAAGAAAAAAGAAGACACTGCCATTCATTTAAAATTAAGTTCTAGTGAATATTTATTTGCAAAAACACATCCAGACTGTTTAAACAAGGGCTTTCTGCACAGTAGATCTTCATTCTAGTCAAATACCACAGAAATGCTGTCACTAGATCCTCATACAAATTGTACCACTCTCAAAACTAGTTAAGACATGACAAAACATTTGTAATAAAAACAGACATACAAGTTTCCCGTTTGTCAACTGTGCATTTGCATATATCTCTGTTGCTATTCTAGAAAAGCCCTGCAGCTTGAACTTTTCCCACTCTTTCATTGTATGTATTCATGAGTATACATTTATAAATATGAATATATAAATGTGAATTTACCTATAACATATTACCTATAATATTTTTCACACAGGACTATTAATTAGAACAGCCTCAACATTTGCATGTACTTTAGGTCACGTTCTACATCAGCCAGACCTGCACAAGCCTCATGTATCAACGCTGCATACGCACAAAAACTTTACGTACGCCAGGTTTCATGCTCACGTTTGGATTTACTAACGATTAAATTAACGTGAGAGTGTGCGTTGATTTGCGCCAACTTCATGTCTGAAACACGTGTGTTTCTTGTGTGTGTTTATTTCCATTGGCGACTCCTAGAGGCAATTATATTAAATTGCACACTACAAAGTATCGCACCAACGTGAAAAACATTGATATTTGTTTATAATTAATAAAATAGGTTAAATGACAATATTTGTTTTTACCAATTATCTGATTTACAACATATAAAAGTATTTGCAAATGTATACAGCCCTTAGTCTTTGGCACTGGCGGTGTTGGCCTTATTAGAGGACATTGTCAATGGTCGAATCCAAAGAGAAACTGATTTATTAGCCGTTTCAGATTTCCAAAAGCTATCCTCTTGGAGCACTGTGCTGAGTTGGGTCCAAATTTGGAAAGAGAGACAGTGAGGAGGCTCCAAGGTGGCAGGGTGCGTGATGGGTGGCTTCTTGGTGAGTGTTTTTTTATTTATTATTATTATTTTTTTAATTGAGCGTAATTATTTAACTGTATATCTGGAGACCACAGTTATCCATTTAAGACGTAGCTGTTAACCCCCTTAACAACACACAAACTGCAAGAGCGCCGATACAATGATGCCCATTCTCACACTCGGTCAGTTGTAGAGCGGGCAATTGGGCAGCTGAAATGCCGGTGGTGCTGCCTTGGTTAGGCAAAATGCACAATATACAGGTTATGAATTTATTAGGCGGTCCATCCTGAGGAGGCGTAAGGTATGTTTAATTTTGTGTGCCTTGTGAGTGTGAACAGGAACTGAGCTAGGCATCAGACAGAGTCCTTTAATATTCATGATTGTTTTAAATATGATCAACATTCTAGAGTAATAAATGAGCATATAAACAATTTCTGCAGAATTGTTAAATTTACCCTAAGCCACATACATACTATGTAGACATTAGAGAAAAGATTTACTTATTGAATCAATATGTATGAGGCACCTTTAAATCTGTAGTGTGAAGTTGATGCTGACAGATCCAAATGCAGGGTTTATTATGCAGAGAATGGTTAGGCAAGCAACAGCCAACACAGGAGCAAACAGATGCATACGCGCAATCCAGAGTCGTGGTCAACAAGCAGGTGAATGGTCAGTATACAGGCAGGCAGCCAGCAACGTAAACAAACAAAACAAAGTGAGGGTCAAGGCAAGGCAAGGTAAACATGTATGGAGTTGTAGTCCAAAATGTGGTGGATTCGTAGTTTACCAGCGAACCGCGTGTTTCCCAGCGATCTGCAACTGCTAGATTGCTGGTGACCATAACAAAATCTAGGCTAGTCTAGGCGATTTGTAATGCATTTACGTTTTACCAAATTAGTACTATGGTGACGCGGTGGCGCAGTGGGTAGTGAAGTCACCTCACAGCAAGAAGGATGTTGGTTCGAGCCTCGGCTGGGCCAGCTGGCGTTTCTGTGAAGAGTTTGCATGTTCTCCCTGCGTTGCAGCTGGAAGGGCACCAGCTGCGTAAAACATATGCTGGATAAGTTGGTGGTTCATTCCGCTGTGGCGACCCCATATTAAAGAAAGGGACTAAGCTGAAAAGAAAATGAATGAATGAATGAAATTAGCATGATTTGATTATACCAGTGACAATATTTACGTGGTGGGACAAGGGACAGGGCTTCAAATATATTCTACACTTTGGTACAAAATCATACAAATTCATACCATTTAGCCACTAATTCACAGGCACATAAAATAGAGTATCTTCTCAATGTTGAGTCAATACATCTTATCTGCATCCTGCCAAAGAGTGTAGTTTGCCAGATACCTTTCTTTTTAGTTGATTTCAAACTGCTACACTAAAGAAAAAGCATCATAGTCACTTAATATAATCACCAATACCGTCACTAATACTGTAATCACCTGGGCCCGGTTTTTCAAATGGTTTAATCCGGATAAAATTGATCCAGATTTAGTAATCCTGTTTTTGCGAACCGTGATCACGTAATCCAGCTTACTTTTTAAGCCAGTTTTTCTAAGCAACATCGGATTGGATCAATCTGATCCGGATAGGAACTTTTCGGGATCACTAAATCTGGATTACCAGTGCTCAAACAGCATAGGACATCACAATGAACTATAGATATGTAAAGAGCAACAAGTAGAATAGCCAGCGTGGGGCCAATATAACTTTATTTTTTATTTGAAATGAAAACTAAAAAAAAATTAATAATCACTAAAATAATAATAATAATAAATAATAAAAACAAGAAAAACCCCACCCCATCCTCTTTCAGCTGTCCACTCATCTGAGACCTACAACACTGTACATTGAGGATATTTATAATAAGTTTCAAATATAGATGTAAATAAAAGACTTAATGTCAAAAACTCCACAATAATTTCAGACTTCCTCATCTGATGTGGAGAGACCAGCTTGTCTGAGCGTAGCCTTTAGGGGGCGAATCTCAAGTCATTGGCCTTGGTTTGCTGCAGTTTGGTTAGAGTCAGTTGTTTCTCTGCCAGACGAAGCTGTTTCTGCCCTTTCAGTCTCTTTTTGCAATTGTTGAAAGTGATTTCAAAAATCAGCGATTGCCATTCTTTGCAATTTTTTTTTTTTTGTTATTCTGTAATCATTGCATGCATCACTAATAAATATTCTAAAAAGAAAAATATTTTTCATTGTGATGAATATATATATATATATATATATATATATATATATATATCAATTAGTGACAGAATAAAATTGATTGTTTTTGGTCAGTTTTGACCGCTGTTTGGGGGATTATTTTATGAGGCCAAACTCTTTCTACTTTGCTGTAGGCCTATACTGAAAGGCTAAATACATTAAAGCCTATACTCACTATAGCCTGACAGATGAACAAATAAAATTAAAACCTTATGAATAAATAGTATATCTCGTAAGATACTGCATGATCCAAAAATAGTATTATTTAATACCTTTTTTAAGTTTTCATTACATTTTGGACATGAAATCCACGCTAAATCCACCCTTCTGATGGGATTAGTTTAATCCAGGTTTTTTAGATCAAAGTGATCCAGATCCTGGTTTGATCCGGATCAAAACCAAGATTAGATTATGTGGTCTAATCTGATTACGTAATCCGTTTTTTTCTTTTGAAAAACCCATTTTCAAGATTTGATCCAATCCCTTATCCAAAATCCTAGTGGATTACTTTTGAAAACCGGGCCCTGGTAATCACTAATACGGGGTTCAGAAAATTCTATTCAATTCAATTCATCTTTATTTCTATAGCACTTTTACAATGTAGATTGTGTCAAAGCAGCTTAACATAGAAGTTCTAGATTTCAGTTTAGTTTAGAATTCAGTTTAGTTCAGTTCAGTGTTGTTTTACCCTGCTGAAAGTCCAAACACTGCGTTGCGCAGCTTCACCAGTCCAAACCAAGCAAGCTAGTGGCGAGGAACAAAACTCTGCCAATTGACGAAAGGGAAGGAAATAAACCTAGAGAGAAACCAGGTTCAGTTGAACATGACTATTTCTCCACTGGCCAACTTCTTGTGCTGTGCTGCAGTCTAGGCGCCATAGGCTTGAGAACTTTGGAATTCCATTGTGGAGAAGCTGCAGGTGTGAGTAGGTCACTACTATTTTATAAATCACTGCATTCTAAATGTCAAATGGACTGAGCCAAAATCAGGTTGATATAATGCTGTCTGAACCCCACATAGGGCTTAAATTTGTTTTTGATTGTTAGATATTACAAAATGCAATCTTAAAAGTACATATGAGACATGTGCACTTATCAAGTGTATTTAAAAAAAGCTTGATGGAATAATGGGGCACATCACTTTGGTTTTGGACACACTGCCATAGATCCAGAAACTTTTAAATGCTAACTGTTTTGGATGAATAGAACATTTACCCTCAGTTTTATAGACACTTCATGACTAAAACTGAAGTCTATAAACTGTTTCAAATGAAATAAATTTGCGCTGACTGATCTTAAATGTATCAATGTCTTTGTTTTGTCTCAATATTTACCCCAATATTTTATGTTTTATAGGCGAAATTGTATATACAAAAATACAAACACTTACAGTGGATTTTTTAAATTTATCTTTCAAAATGTTACAGCTCCAAGAAAATGAAAACAAACATCCAACTGAGTTTTAAATCTGAAAGTGTACTGTGGATAACATATTCAGTCATTCACTTTCTTTTCGGCTTAGTCTTTTTATTTATCAGGGGTTGCCATAGCGTAATGAACTGCCAACTACTCTAACATGCAAACTCCACAGTCTTGCTGTGAGGCGACAGTGCTACCCACTGAGTCACTGTGTCGCCCCTGGAAAAAATTACTGAAACTCAAAGTAAAAAGTTAACTCAGAGTTGTTAGAATGTGTAGCTCGTCGACCAGATTTTGAGGCATTCACTGTGACGTCTGAGTAAAACTTTAACCAACCAGTTGCGTAAAAAGTCCAAAGAAAACTTGAATCCCTTTCCCCAAACACTGTAGAACTGTGGTTTTCTTCTTGTTCTCTCTAGCATGCAAAATTAGAATTTAGTTGTGTTTTGTCAACTTCATGCAATTTGTAGGCCTTTGGTAAATCAGCTTCCCGAATGTGGAATGCGCTGCGCTATGAAACCCATTCATTTCAATGGCATTTTTTTTGCTGCACTGAACAAAAAGCACAGCCAGCAGGGAATACCTTTGATTAGATTTCTAAATAGTTCAACTTTTGCCACTGTACAGAAAGGTACCTAATATTATGTGGAGTTACATTGTAACATCAGGAATATGTTGGTGTGAAAACTGCAGTGCTTTAACAGTATGTTCCTGCATGCGGCTAACATACAGTTGAAATCAGAATTATTTGCCCCCCCTGAATTTTTAGACCCCCCATCAATTTTTTCCCCATTTTCTGTTTAACAGAGAGATTTTTTCAACACATTTTTAAACAATAGTTTTAATAACTAAATTCTAATAACTAATTTATTTTATCTTTGCCATGATGACAGTAAATAATATTTTACTAGATATTTTTCAAGACACTTCTATACAGCTTAAAGTGACATTTAAAGGCTTAACTAGGTTAATTAGGTTAACTAGGCAGGTTAGGTTAATTAGGCAAGTTATTGTATAATGATTGTTTGTTTTGTAGACTATCGAAAAATTTAGCTTAAAGGGACTAATAATTTTGTCCTTAAAATGGTGTTTAAAAAATAAATAACTGCTTTTACTCTAGCCAAAATAAAACAAATAAGACTTTCTCCAGAAGAAAAAATATTATCAGACATACTGTAAAAAAATTTCCTTGCCCTGTTAAACATCATTTGGGAAATATTAAAAACATTTTAAAAACATTTAAAGGGGGGTTAATAATTATTTAACTGTATATTCTCTAAAAATGGACTCCCAAACTAAAATATGAATTTTTTACAATTCACATTTGGTGCATTATAAAAGTCCTAACTTTACTATGTTGGTGACTTATAATAAACTTTTTGTTGAATGGGAAGGTTCTTTGTGGCACTCTCAATGCCAATAAAATACCTTCTAATTTCAAGAGTGCATATCAATTGACTGACCAGGAAGCCTGATAAATTTAAAGCTAATAATCTCAGGTCAGAATGGAAGCAGACCATTCTCTGCTCTACGCACAACACTAAAACTACACAGATAGTGGGCACAGTGAAACATTAATCATCTTTTTTTGTGCCAGGTGTGTAGTCTTGAACTGAGTTTTAGACTCCAACACCATCAACAACTAGTGAACAAAAACTAAATTGGAACAAAAAAATAACAAATTATGACATATTAGATTATGAAAACAACAACAAAAAAGTCCTTCCAAGAGAAAAAAACACATTGCAATCTTAAATATAAAGCTTGTTTGTTTTAAAGGTCTATTTAAATGTCTATGGGATATTTCAATTCCTGAAAAGATTCTTTTGTACAGAAAATCCTTAACATTAAAGGGGTGGTGCAGAGTGTATTTTTAAGGCTTGGTTGTGTTTATAAAATGCAAAGCAATGTGTGCTCATACTTCATTTGTAGAAAATCACGTCATTGTTTCATATATCTTACTTTGATTATATACAGCTACTCAGCTAACAGGAAAACAACTGTCATATTTCTGAGCCTGTTTTTGAGCCTATTTTTGAGCCTGATTGACAAAAACAAAGAGCATACAGCTGGACCTCATGCCTTCTCTCTAAAATGCAATCTGACAAGTGTCTTTCACATATATTCAGCATAAGCATGTGTAAGTAATATGGAATGTTCACATATCTTTTGTGAGTTTATTATTTCAGATGTAGACTGCACGAAAAGTGGCTGCATAGAGAGACACTACAGCACTGCTGAAGATTACGGGCTGTTTACAGTGGTTTGGCAGATAAATATGAATTTGTAGCTAAATTGTTAGTGGTGCCAAACAGCATTTCCTGTTGTTTATATCCTTGTTTACATTCTTGCTACAACGTACAGTTAACTCTAGCGCTGTGCATGCCATAGATCAATTTAAACAAATAAAAATACTTACAAATTGTGGATCCCAATATCCACAGCTTCGTCTATGATTGGAGGAGTCTTTAGCTGAATCCAGCACTGAACTGGGAGAGATTCAGGAAGCTGTCCTTTGTCAACTGCTAGCTATATATATTTTTATAATTCTCTGGAACATAATTAAAATGAAACTGCAAGCACTTCTCTCTTTGTGTCATGTCCTATTGGAAGACCACATACAGAAACAGAAGAGGCTCTGTGGAAAAGCAGTGTTTGGACGATATGTTAGCTTTCTCTGCTGTAACATTACAGCGCCTATGGCCACGCCCTTTGCTTTGCAGGATGTACGAGTGTGGTGTATGCACAACCTGAAGAGTTAATGACATCATTGACCCAGATATATATTTTTTGTAGTCATCAAACTTCATTTGCTGTAGGCTTTGCTAAGCTAACTCAACATTCAGAGATGTTGTTTATGTTCAGACAGCTACATTACACATCAACTAACGTTTAAAATATGATATCGTACTGGACCACCCCTTTAAAGTATATTTTTCATGCACGGTTCACTGAAACATTTCTTAGGGAACAAAATGTGTTTTCTCCATGGTAGCATGGCCTCCAACCCTGTTCCTGGAGAGCCACCTTCCTGCAGATTTTAAGTTGCAACCCATATCAAACACACCTGCCTGCAATTATCACATGGTGTTCAGGTCCTAATTAATTGATTCAGGTGTGTTTGATATGGGTAGAAACTGAAATCTGCAGGAAGGTGGCTCTCCAGGAACAGGGTTGGCCACCCCTGCTCTATGGAGTCAGTGAAAAAACCTATATTTTATATAAGCTTAAACAATTTTTTTATAGTTTAGTTTATTACAGTGCTTTTAGTGTCACATTTGAAAGTAGTATGTACAGTATATTACAATAAATTAACAGCTAGTAACGTTTTGTTTCTCTTCAACATTTTACTTCTGTGTTTATATTCTACATTGCATATGATATATTGTAAGTGTATACTGACTTGTGTTTGTTGACCTCTATCATAATCTCACGATCCCAAGCGTCTGTGACATGCTGTGAAGAAGTATTGCACACTGTAGTCGCTCAGACTTCATTTATAGCCTTCTGTTCAAAAGTCAGCTGTTTAATTTAAAGGAATAGTTAACCCAAAATATCATTTACTCAACCTCAAGTGCTTTCATGAGTTTATGAGTTTCCTTTTTCTGTTGAACACAAACAAAGATTTTTTGAACAGTGTTGGAAACTGTAACTACTAACTTCCAATCTTTGTACTTGATAAAAAAACTAATAAATAGTTTCCACAACCATATAAAACACCACGGTTTTGAGTATTAATGAATCATAAGAATCATAACAAATAAGCTACTCAGATCAATTTCTAAGTGACAAAATAGAGTAGAGTAATGACTGATGAAATTGCATCAACATGAATGAGTTCTATAATAAAATGTATTAAAATAGAAAAGTATTACTTTAAATTGTAATGATTGAGCGTCACGTTGGCATAGTGGGTAGCACGATCACCTCACAGCAAGAAAGTTGTTTGTTCAAGCCCCGGCTGGGTCAGTTGGCATTTCTGTGTGGAGTTTGCATGTTCTCTCTGTGTTCGTATGGGTTTCCTTTGGGTTCCCAGTTTTCCCCCACAGTTCCAAAGACATGCGGTCCAGGTGAATTGGGTAGGCTAAATTGTCTGTAGTGTATGAGTGTGAATGAGAGTGTGGATGTTTCCCAGTGTTGGGTTGTGGCATCTGCTGCGTAAAACATATGCTGGATAAGTTGGCAGTTCATTCTGCTGTGGTGACCCTTGATTAATATAGGGGACAAAGCCGAAAACAAAATGAATGAATGAATTGTAATGATATTGTACAATGTTATTTGTTTTACTGGATTGCCCAAAGTAGGGGACTGGACTCTCTGGGGGGTCGTGAGACAATGGGGGGTTGCTTGTTGATTTCCAAAAAACATCATATATGTTATAAAACTATTAAAATTACCATATTTTATCCAATACATACAGGTTACATAAAAAAACAACATGCAAATATAAAGCCATCAGCCTTTCAATTATTTTTCTATAGGATTGTAACCCCTGGGGTTATTATTTACAACACAGCAATAGCGCTAGTTGCAGCAGATTGATTTTACAGCATAATGCTAAACTTTGAGTCATTTACGGCACTCACATACATTAAAAATAAAGGCCACGACTGAACATGGAGGATGATCTCCAAGTGTTGTGCTGTAAACATTGTGCTCACTATTCTCATTAAGTGAGGTTAATATTAAAATAAACAAATAATGAGTGTAAAAAATGGGATGGTTGTTAGACTGTTGCACTTTTCTGTGTTGTCAATAAGGTTATTTATATAGTTGCTATTTGTGTGTGTGCACCGCTGTGTGCAATGTCTGTAGGTTTATAACCACCTCCGAGGATAGTGGGGGTCGTGAGTCACTGGAATTGTTATTTTGGGAGTCGCAAGTTGAAAAGTTTGGAAAACCCTGACATAAAGCATAAGCATTAGATATTTCCTTCCAAACATTAATATATCTCAAATTCAATAACTTTTGAATGGTAGATTTTGTCTAAATCTTTCAAAACGGAACAACAGTCTTATATACAGTTACAAAACTAATATTTGGAAGAGATGGAGAACTGAAATTTGTGTTAATTTGTGGAACGTTACTACATTTAGAGCAGGTGCAAACACACTAAACTTTTATATGAATGTTCTCAAAATGTCTAATTGTGTTAAACTTGTTTTGACCTACAAAAGAATTGCCTCTAATAAAACAAATGACACTGTAGACATAAAATTAATTTTCTATTTTCTTTTCTTTGGTATCTTTCAAAAAACAACATGTGTGCTGTCCATGGTCCTGAAAAATGCCTCGTTGAGTTCTTATAATGAAATTTCTTAAAACACGCTTAGGCAAAACATGATTAAGTTTAATATAAATATAATAAAATTAAATATAAATATAATACACCAGGGTTTTAAAGAGGTCAAGGAAGTTTTCTTGATGTCTTCCTGACACCGATTAACCAACAAACATGATAACCCCAAAACTTTGAGTCTAGTTTTCATTCATTCATTTATTTTCCTACAGCTTAGTCCCTTTATTAATCAGGAGTCGCCACAGTGGATTGAACCGCCAACTTATCCAGCATGTGTTTTCCACAGCAGATGCCCTTCCAGCTGTAACCCAGTACTGGGAAACACCCATACACACTCATTCACACACATACACTATGACCAATTTAGTTTATCCAATTCACCTAGAGCGCATGTCTTTGGACTGTGGGGGAAACTGGAGCACCCGGAGGAAACCCACACCAACATGGGGAGAACATGCAAACTCCACACATAAATGCCAACTGACCCTGCCGGGACTCTTCGACCTTCTTGCTGTGAGGTGACAGTGCTAACCACTGAACCAAAGAGTTTTCAATCATTAAAATTTATTATTGCAAAAAAGCTCAAGAAAATCAAACAAATAAGCACCTTTCTATATAAGTGAAGCAGATTTTGAAACACATTTTTGTTTAATGCTTATATTTTTCAGGGTTTTCACCTTTATTTGATAGGACAGTAGAGATAATTGACAGGAAAGCATAGGGAGCAAAGAGAGGGAAAGGATCGGGATAGGACCATGAGGTGGAATCGAACTCGGGTCGCCGTGAGCACCGGAGTGCATGTGTTGACGCACTAATCACTACACTACACTACACCCCGAAGGGTTTTGGCACAATGAAGGTGGGTCGCCTGGTGATTTATTAATGTATTTATTTTATTAAACCATAACAATTACCATATTTATCAACTACACTGAAAAGAAAAAAACTGTTGTTTATAGTTACTGTGTACTATATAGTTAGCATAGTAATATATTTAAACTATATTTAAAGTTTTCTTTGCTTAAAATACACAGTTGTTATGTGACGAATGTAGAAAGTCACTGGCCATTATCCTAAGCGAATAATACTCATTCTAATAAAGACAGATCGTTTAATTTCTGAGTATAGTTTAGATATAAGCCAGTATGCTGAGAGCATTGATTTAAAGGCTCAAATTCAAATATTGACCTGTCTTTTTCAAACATCCCAGTTCACAGGCCTCCTCTGTTTTTGGCAGTGCTGTCCAACATTAGTTAATGTTAAACCTAATTTAACATAATCCAGACAGTCATCCAGATGAAAGGCAAAAGTAAAAGGCACAATCTGTTGATTTTAAATCAGATTTATGAAGGCGAGCGATACACCATTAAGTCAATCCCTCATTGCAACCGCTTCCGAATGTTTATTTAATGATCGCAGATGAACACAGATGAACAAACTGAGATGAGAAACTCATCATATCTGTTTAACAAGATATTTAGCAGGTCAATGATCTTTTTTCTTTCCCAGTGTGATCACTCATGGTCTATGCAAACATGCTGCTGTGAGGCTGTAGGATATATATGAAGTCCGCACACAGACAGGATGTAGTCAATCTATAGTTTACAAGAAAGAATACAGCTGCTGGAAATTATTTTTTTAACCTAGTCCTGTGAAGGCTGGTGATGTAAAAAAATTCAAGAAAGGTGCAAAAATGCCCTTGCACAATTGAAACTGTCATTAGAATGGAAAGAGCCAATATACAGACCTATATTCGTACTTATGTTTGCACCAAATTGTATAACACACACATTTCTGTTGAACATATGAATGCAGAAGCCAGAGGTATGAAGTTAGACACTATTTAAAAAGATTTTGTTGATTACCCGCACACAGTTTCAAAGACTCGCTCAACATAAACCAAGGGACAATCAACTAAATTTTTAAAAAGAAGAAACATAACATTAAAGTAATATAGCAATTAATTTATATAACATTAAAACATTTAAATGTTAAAATCAAATAATGCAAAACATATACAATTAAATAAGATGATCATTTAAATAAAAGAATAAACTTTAAATAAATGTGATGAAAATGTAGACTTGACTGCATTGTCTAAGGCACCGGGCCTTAGTTAAATGTGACCCAATTCAGATTTTTTGCTCATAGGTGACAGATCGGGTCTGTTGACTGTGTAAACATGAAAAAAACACATGCATTCGGATATTCAGAGATTTTTTCAGGCCTTCTTCATATGTGGAAATAAATCAGATATAAATTGGATATGTGACGATGCGACCATCATGTAAACAAGCAGATTGGACTTAATGAGGCAGTCTGTTTTGTACATCATTAAACTTGTGACAATGTAGTACTTCTCTACAGTTTAATAACGTAGAAGGAAAATCGTGTGTGTGCTCATCCTAAAATTTCGGACCTACTGCTCCTCATTAAAGCCCGCCACAATTTGCTCCCGCCAGACCTGAGATCTCTCTTGTACCCACAAATTCCTTTAAATAGTGGAGGAAACCAGATGTAAACCATAGGTGCAAGCTTCGTGGACGCCTCCGCCTCAAAATCATTTTGAAGTTGGGTGAATTTAGCATATTTCGCAAGACAATTTCTTCCATAGTGGCTGGTGTGGTACAGATGCTAGAACCCGCCTTTATGCATATGCGACATCATATGTGGCAAATGTATGGCAAGTGTAAACACATGAATCAGATATGGGTCACAATTAAAACACAGTGTAAACGGACAGGCAAAAAAATCAGATATAGGCAACAAATCGAAATTGGGCATGAAGACCTGACAGTGTAAACGTGGCCTAATAGTCTGCACTGACTACTATGCCCTAAATAAAGTAATGCTGAAGTTTCCTTATCCACTTCCTGTTGCCCACTCAGCAGTAGCACAGCTTGTCTTTAAGTTGTCATCTAAAGCCTGATTTATACTTCTGCGTCAAGTGACCGGCGTAACCCACGGCGCATGCAACACGCGTGGCTGTGCATTTATACTTCTGCGCGCTGTCTCTGTTGGTCTGCATTAACACTTCCGAAACGCTAGTTGGCAGTGAGGTGTAAATCTTCCTCTGTGTCGAGTTTCTTCGCTGCTTTTTTGCGTTTCCTGAAAACTTCCTGGAAGTACAAGTGACTCAAACTCGCTCATTTTGAGGCAGGAACCGGCGGACGTGCAACAACTTTAACTATGAGGTAAACACAGAACGAAACTTTCCATCCGGAGCTCCTTCACAGGACTCCACACTTGTAAACAATCGCTCGCGCCATTCTCTCTGTCCCGCCCAGACTCGTCAGCGCTACCAAGCCGACCAATCACAGAGCTTGCGCTACGTGTTGCTGCGATGTGTAGTTACATTTTTTGAGAGGTGCACGTCAGTGACGGCGACGGCGAAGGGCTATGTGTCAGCGCCGTAGCATACGCCGGCGTTTGACGCAGAAGTATAAATCAGCCTTGAGGCAGCAGCTCTGTTTGTCAACAGGCAAGGCAGGTAAATGCTTTAGGCCCCAAGCCAGAGGGGGGTTTCTGAGGGCTTTCCAACTATCATTTAAGCAGTGAACAGTTTAAACACAGAAATAGACAGGCAAAGACTTCATATGCACAGCGAGTACCATCTGTCTTATGCAAACAAAAGCGAAAGTGGCAGTATTAAGCCTGATTTATACTTCTGCGTCAAGTGACCGGCGTAACCCACGGTGCAGGCAACGCGCGTGGCTGTGCATTTATACTTCTGCGCGCTCTCTCTGTCGGTCTGCATTAACACTTCCGAAACGCTAGTGGGCAGTGAGGTGTTTATGTTCCTCTGTGTCGAGTTTCTTCTCTGCTTTTTTGCTTTTCCTGAACACTTCCGGGATGTACAAGTGGCTCAAACTCGCTCATTTTGAGGCAGGAACTGGCGGACGTGCAACAACTTTAACTATGAGGTAAACACAAAACAAAACTTTTCATCCGGAGCTCCTTCACGGTACTCCACACTTGTAAACAATCGCTCGCGCCATTCGCGCGGCTCTCGGTCCCGCCCAGACTCGTCAGCACTACCAAGCCGACCAATCACAGAGCTTATGCTACGCGTCGTTGCGACGTGTAGATACATTTTTTGAGAGGTGCACGCCAGTGACGGCGATGGCCACGGCGAAGGGCTATGCGTCAGCGCCGTAGCATACGCCGACGTTTGACGCAGAAGTATAAATCAGCCTTTAAACTTAAATGAAGTTAGGGATCGTTCACATGTCACAAATAAAAATGGCGAGAAAAAAAAAGTGAGGTATGCTACTTTCTCCAGCTCATGCTCCCAAGGTGTCTGTTGTTGCTATGCAATCGTTAGCTGTGGCCCACAATCTCAGAGAATTCACAGCTGACAAAACCTTTTTGTAGCTCTGATACAAATTTGCCACACTATACTGCAGGTAATTAGTAGGGGTGTTACAAGATGCTTTCTACACGAGACAAGACACAAGATTGGGTTCACGAGAACAAGATGTGATGAAATTTTTACACATTTTTAAGAAATCTTCAATTAAATATATGAATGAAAAATAGTCTAACAAAAAAATACGAAATGCAAAACTATTTAGGGGCTTTTTTGTGTAATGAATGTTCTTTTTCTTCTATTTAATAATTTATGTGCAGTAAAGGGCATACAATTGGAAAATAGATTTTTTTGTTCAACTGATGTTTAAACAGGATTTATTTTGGGTTAGAGATTGCAAACCCAAACTGTCCCAATCAGTTGTCTCTTGCCTTAGTCCCTTTTTTCATCAGAGGTCACCACAGTGGAATGAACAGCCAACTTGTCCAGCATATGTTTTACACAGCAGATGCCCTTCCAACTCCAACCCAGTACTGGGTAACATCCATACACACTCATTCACACACATACGCTACGGCAAATTTAGTTTTATTTAAGTCACTTACTGTACAGCGTATGTGTTTGGACTGTGGGGGACACCGGAGCCCCCAGAGGAAACCCACCTGAACAAAGAGAGAACAATTAAACTCCACACAGATATGCCAACTGACCCAACCAGGATTCAAACCTGCGACAATCTTGCTGTGAGGCGACAGTGCTAACCACTGAGCCACTGTGTCACCTACATGGCAAATATATTTTATGCAATAAAGCCACTCCCAGTCCCTTTGCATCTTTTTGCTCAAAATGACCCACGACTTAACAGAGAAACTTTTTACTCAGGTATGTTTATGTTTAGTTTGAGCAAACTCTGAGTTTTCAGGCTCAAGAAAGAGGGTTGGTTGTTATTGAGTTTTGTCACCATGGTGCCTTATTCTACACAGCTAACCTGCTCCAGGACCAGTTTAATTTTGGGTTAGAGATTATAAACCCAAACTGTACCACTCAGTTGTCACAGATATATAAATATATCTGATGTAATAAAATCCCTCCCAGTTCTCTTGCATCTTTTTGCTTGAGTTGCACCCCGAGTTAGCAGAGATTATTTATATCAAGCTTCGTGAGACAACTTAACCTGATCTTAACTGGGTTGGATTTTGTTTGGTTTTGTCATCTTAAAACTTACTCTGCAACCCAACATTGTTGTGCAGGCTTCTGATTTCAACCAACATGTCAGCTATATGCACAAAATGTTATTTTTTTACTATAGCAGATATTTTTAAAATTTATGTAAGTACATTTCATAATTTATTTAAGTCAGCGGGGCAACGCAGTGGCAGAGTGGGTAGCGATGTCGCTCACAGCAGGAAGGTTGTTGGTTCGAGCCCCGAGCTGGGTCAGTTGGCATTTCTGTGTGGAGTTTGCATGTTGTCCCTGTGTTTGCATGGGTTTCCTCTGGGTACTTCGGTTTCTCCCACAGTCCAAAGACATGCACTACAGGTGAATTGAGTAAGCTAAATTGTCCATAGTGTATGTGTGTGAAAGAGTGTGTATGGGTGTTTCTCAGTGATGGGTTGCAGCTAGAAGGGCGTCCGTTGCGTAAAACATTTGCTGGATAAGTTGGTGGTTCATTCCGCTGTGGCGACATCTGATTAATAAAGGGACTAAGCTAAAAAGAAAATGAATAAATGAATGTATTTAAGTCATTACCCCCCTTTTGGCCAGATAGTTGTTTTTGTCTTACTTTATCATAAAAATAAATAAATCATTAAATGCAACTGATCAATCCTTTTTAGGATTTTTTTCCAGACATTCACCTAAGAGAGATAGACACCACATAAAATGACAACTTTCGCAATATTGATGGACTAGATTGTCAAACTGTCTTTCTTTGAACTCTACACAGCATTCAGAGAGGCTGAAAATCAGCAGAGTAGACTTTGGTATTATTGCAGCATTTCTAAGCAGAACACAGTAGTCAGGTCATACATTTTCTTTGAAATTTTAGTAACAATTTTCACAGTCCAATCAAAATGTTTTTCTAAAGATAAGTTTTTGTTTCCTAAAAACACTGTCTCAGAAGCCCCATTTACACTGTCAGGTCTTGATGCTCAATTCCTATATCAGATTTTTTTGCCTGTCCGTTTACACTGTGTTTTAATAGTGACCCATATTCGATTAATGTGTTTACACTTGCCATACAATTTACGACATTACGCATGCGTAAAGGCGGGTTCTAGCATCTGCGCCACACTAGCCATGATAGAAAAAAATTGTCTTGATTTCAGCTCTGCAAAATATGTGAAGTTCACCCAACTTTAAAATGATTTTGAGGGAGGAGGAGGGAAAGGGCCGTCATTGCAGCTTGCACCTTTGGTTTATATATGGTGTCCTCCACCATTCAGTGGAATTTGTGGGTACAAGAGAGATCTCAGGTCTGGTGGGAGAATTTTGTGGCGACTGACTTCTTTCCTCCTCCATGTCTCCTCTGTTGCTATTGTTTACCGGGTTGACGTCTCCACACACGCTCTTCATTCTACATCATTAAACTATGGTGAAGTATCACATTGTCACAAGTTTAATGATGTACAAAAAGGAATACCTCAATACATCTGATCTGCCTGTTTACATAATAGTCAAATTATTACATATCCGATTTATATCTGATTTATTTACACATATGAAGGAGGCTTGAAATATATCTCTGAATATTCGAATGCATGCAAAAAATCAGAATTGGGTCACATTTAACTGGCAGTGTAAACAGGGCTAGTGTGGATGAAAAACCAAAACAAAAAACATATAACGTTCGAGGTTACAGAAGTAACCCTTCGTTCCCCGAGGAGGGGAACGGAAGTGCCATGAATGGGAGGATTCGGATCAGAAGCCGCTTATCTGGAGAGTATTGAACGGGCCAATGAATGAAATTAATTGGCAGCGTAAGCTTGCGCAGGTGTGCGACATCTGCAATCATCTCAGCATATAAGCACACCTGAAGCCAGCAGACGCCATCCTTTTAAGCTGAAGAGACTTTCAAACAGCTAAGGGACAGTCATTATGGCGACGGAATATGGCACTTCCGTTCCCCTCCTCGGGGAACGAAGGGTTACTTCTGTAACCTCGAACGTTCCCCTTCGGTTGGGGAACTTCAGTGCCATGAATGGGAGAATATGGAAAGCGCCATAATGACTGCACCTTACCAACACCCCCGATGAGGAGATAGTCAAGCAAGCGTGACGCACCCACATCATGGGGGGCGCGGTCCTCCAACGTGTCCCTGGCCCTAATTTATCCTACTTCAACAGAAGTTTTACGGATTTAGATATATTTTTTTGGGAAGTCGTGAGCATCTAGATAATTCTAGGAAATACGACAGTACGTTGGGAAGCGTGCAATCCCGATAGGGAGGACGCTGCGGAGGCCATCCGTTACCCAAGGGGGGGATAGATGGCAGAATTTACCTATGGACTAGCCCTAAAAAGGGGGAGTACGCATAGCAAAGAGTGGTTAGCGGAGAGGGAAGACACGGGTCCGCCCAGGGGGGGGACTTAACCGTGGCGGAATAAGCATATGGGATCGCCTAGTGGGGATCACGCATAGCAGGCACCTATACCCAAAACGCGGGCTGACCAGCGGGCAGACCTACAACGTAGTGGGCCAGCAAGTGACTCCTCCGCTGAGTCAGTGCTGGGGGCCACGGAGGAATCTGCAGGGCTCACCTGACGGGGAACTTTACTGACAGATAAAAAAGGCGCACGTACCTCCGTGTTAGGGAGAATGGCGCAGCAAGCGTGTTTCAACACCCTACCGAGTTGTCTCCTCAATCACCAAAGGGTTACCTAATACCCTTGAGGAAACCGGCTCCACTCGCAGATTGTAAAACCTTGCAAATGTGTTGGGTGTCGCCCAGCCCGCAGCTCTACAGATGTCTGTTAGAGAGGCGCCACGTGCATGCGCCCAAGAGGATGCAACGCTCCGAGTGGAGTGTGCACGTACTCCCGGGGGACACGGCTGACCTCGACTCGAATAAGCGAGTGAAATGGCATCCACAATCCAGTGGGATAATCTTTGTTTCGATACGGCACTTCCCTGCTGCCGACCGCCATAACAGACAAAGAGCTGCTCAGATGATCTAAAATTCTGAGTACGGTCCACATAAATGCGCAGAGCGCGAACTGGACAAAGTAAAGAAAGGGCTGGGTCTGCCTCCTCCGGGGGCAGCGCTTGCAGGTTCACTACCTGATCTCTAAAGGGGGTGGTAGGAACCTTGGGCACATAACCGGGGCGGGGTCTCAGGATAACGTGAGAGTAATCCGGCCCGAATTCCAGGCACGAGTCACTGACCGAAAATGCCTCCAGGTCCCCGACCCTCTTGATGGAGGCCAACGCAACCAGCAGAGCTGTCTTCAGGGACAGAAATCTTAGAGATACTGATTCGAGTGGCTCAAAGGGATCGGATCGCAGACTCGTGAGAACGAGGGCGAGATCCCAAGAGGGCATGAGAGGGGGGCGAGATGGATTAATTCGCCTAGCACCCCTAAGGAACTGGATGACCAGGTTATGCTTTCCCACGGTGCCGCCAGCTACCGCGCTATGATAAGCGGAGATGGCGGCCACGTAAACCTTGAGAGTGGAGGGCGACAGCCTGCTGTCCAACTTCTCTTGAAGGAAAGAGAGCACAACACTAATCTGGCAATTTCGGGGGTCTTCTCTGCGAGAGACGCACCATTCAGTGAATAGACTCCACTTCAGGGCGTAGGCGCGCCTCGTGGAGGGGGCTCTAGCCTGAGTGATGGTATTAACCACCGCAGTCGGTAGGTTACCTAAGTCTTCCTCGCGTCTAGGGACCACACGTGGAGGTTCCAAAGATCGGGGCGAGGGTGCCAGATGGTGCCCTGTCCCTGAGAGAGTAGGTCCTCTCTCAAAGGGATCCGCCAGGGGAGGGCCGTCGCGAGGAGTGAGAGCTCTGATATCCAGGTCCGGTTGGGCCAAAGGGGCGCAACTAGCAGAACCTGTTCCTCGTCCTCCCTGACCTTGCACAGAAACTGCGCGAGCAGGCTCACTGGGGGAAACGCATACTTGCGCATGCCCCGAGGCCAGCTGTGGGCCAGTGCATCCGTGCCGAGAGAGCCCTCGGTCAGGGAAAAAAACAACTGGCAGTGAGCGTTCTCGGGGGAAGCAAACAGATCGATCTGGGCCTCCCCGAATCGCGCCCATATCAGCTGAACAGACTCGGGGTGGAGTCTCCATTCTCCAGGGCGTAACAGCTGTCGTGAGAGCGCATCGGCTGCACGATTGAGCGTGCCTGGGACGTGAATGGCGCGCAGCGATTTCAGCCGCGGGTGACTCCAGAGGAGCAGACGGCGGGCGAGCTGAGACATGCGGCGAGAGCGCATACCCCCCATGCGGTTGATATACGCCGCCGCCGCCGTACTGTCCGTCCTGACCAGCACGTGTTGCCGCTCCAGCACCGGTAAAAAGCGGTGGAGAGCGAGGAACACTGCCAACAGCTCTAGGCGATTGATATGCCAATGCAGCTGGGCACCCTTCCAGAGGCCCGCAGCCGCATGCCCGCGACACACGGCCCCCCAACCCGTGTTGGAAGCGTCTGTTGAAACAACAACATGGCTGGACGCCTGTCCTAGAGGCACACCGGCCTGTAGGAACGAGGGGTCGTTCCAAGGGCTGAGGGCGCGGCGACACAGCGCAGTAACCGAGACCCGGTGTGTGCCCGCGTGCCATGCGCGTCTGGGGACCCGATCGTGAAGCCAGTGCTGAAGTGGTCTCATATGGAGCAACCCGAGCGGCGTGACGGCGGCTGCGGATGCCATATGCCCCAGGAGCCTCTGAAAGAACTTCAGTGGGACCACTAGTTTGCTGTCGAGCTCCCTCAGACAGTTCAGCAACAGGCGAGCGCGTTCCTCGGAGAGGTGCGCTACCATGGTGATCGAGTCCAGCTCCATCCCGAGAAAAGAAATCCTCTGCACGGGGGCGAGTTTGCTCTTTTCTCGGTTGACCTGAAGCCCCAGTAGGCGGAGATGCCGAAGCACCTCGTCCCTGTGCATAATCAATTGCTCCCGCGAGTGGGCTAAAATCAGCCAGTCGTCGAGATAATTGAGTATGCGAATGCCCGCGAGCCGAAGGGGCGCTAGGGCACCCTCCGCGAGTTTGGTGAAGACCCGCGGAGACAGAGAGAGCCCGAAGGGGAGGACCTTGTACTGCCACGCTCGACCCTCGAACGCAAACCGCAGAAATTGGCGGTGGCGTGGAAGAATGGAGACATGGAAATACGCGTCCTTCAGGTCTATGGCTGCAAACCAATCCCGAGGACGAACGCATTGGAGAATGCGCCTCTGCGTGAGCATTCTGAACGGCAGCTTGTGCAGACAGCGGTTCAAAACGCGCAGATCTAGGATTGGCCGTGACCCACCGCTCTTTTTGGGTACGATGAAGTATGGGCTGTAAAACCCACTCTCCATCTCGGCTGGAGGAACCGGCTCGATTGCACCCTTCGCCAGGAGGGCAGCAATCTCCTCTCGCAAGACAGGGGCGGACAGGGGGTTGACCCTGGAGAAATACACGCCCGTAAACTTGGGGGGCCGTTTCGCGAACTGAATCGCGTAACCGAGTCTGATTGTGCGTATGAGCCACCGCGAGGGGCTGGCCCGCGCTAACCAGGCAGGCAGAGCCCTCGCTAATGGAGTCATCGCTACAATCGCTGACGTACCAGCGGTGGGGCAGCGCGGAGTGGGTGTGCTGATCCGGGAAGCACGAGGGTCCCGCGGAAAAGCTGGAGGAGAGCGATTCGCTCTGGCTCCGCACCCTGACTCCGGAGAGGGGGCTGGAGGGCTGAGGGAAGGGAGACCGTCCCCCCAGCGCTCGTGAGCCACTGGCGAAGCACGTAGAGTCTGCGAGCCGGAAGGCAGCGCGTCCCGGACTGGCAGAACTCGTGCAGTCACATCCGGGGAAGGGAAAAAGTGCTCTTTTACTGATGTTTTGGTGGCACTGAAAAGTACCGTTGTTATCGGGGCCCCGCCCTCCAGCGGGGAAAGAGCAAGTTTCCTCTTCTCCGGATGGCCTGTCTCAGGGACGCTTCGCGGTCCGTTTACCGGACTTAACGGCGCCCTGGGCAGGAGGGGCTGCCTGCTTTCGAGGTGAACGCCGCGCCCGCTTGGCCGGAGGCGCAGGCGGGGGCGGGGCAGCACTCGTTGGCGGGCGCCCTCGGCGAGGAACAGCGGAGGTGGATGGCTCGGCGGGCGGAGCGGGCTTACGGCCACGCCGATAGATGACATTGCCCATCGCATCCGACTGCTCTTTCACCGCCTTGAATTCCTGGGTGAATTCACCGACGGTGTCGCCGAACAGGCCAGCCTGGGATATGGGCGAGTCAAGAAAGCGAACTTTGTCAACGTCGCGCATATCGGCCAGGTTTAGCCAGAGGTGGCGTTCCTGAACCACAAGTGTGGACATCGTCCTCCCCAGCGCACACGCGGCGGACTTAGTAGTCCGAAGAGCATAGTCGGTCGCGGTGCGCAGCTCATGTAATAAGCTTGGGTTGGACCCGCCCTCGTGCAGCTCGGCCAGCGCCTGCGCTTGGTAGAGCTGGTAGGTGGCCATCGCGTGCAAAGCAGAAGCAGCCTGGCCCGCAGCCTTATAAGCTCTGGCTCCGAGGGAGGCAGACAACCTACAGGCTTTGGACGGGAGGCGGGGCAAACCCCGCCACGTAGAGGCGCCGCGCGGACAAAGATTGACCGCGATAGCGCGCTCCACTGACGGGATCGCCTCATACCCCCTGGCAGCTCCGCCGTCAAGGGCGGTGAGGGCGGAGGCACTCGCAGCACGGGCAGAGAAAGGTGCCCTCCAGGACTGCGTGAGCCTACTGTGCACTTCCGGGAAGAAGGGGACGAGAAGCTTCGAAGGCTTCGCCTTCTGGTCCTCTACGTAGCACCCATCTAGTCGGTCCGGCCGCGGAGCTGGGGGATAAACCATCTCCAACCCCACGGCCGAAGCAGCCCGGGAAAGCACGGCTAACATGTCCGCTTCAGGATCCGATTTGACAGCGCTCACCTGCCCGGAGGGGGCGAGCGGGTCCGGATCTTCGTCGGACAGTGAAAGCCCACCCTCCGATGCCGCGGAGGACATCTGATCTCCGGTGTCAGCGAGTGTGAGAGCTACCATCTGGTTAGACGGATCACTCTCACCACCCGAAGCTTGGATGGAGCGCCGTGAGGAGCGAGAGGTCCGCGAGCCCGTGGGCGGCGGATTAGCTCCCGCTGAAACCCTCAGATCTGCCCGAGCGCCCGCTGCTTTTTTAGAACAGGAGGCAACTGGGGTGGCTCGCTCTCTTGCGAAAGTTAGCCGCGATCTTAGCTGTGCAACGGTCATGGCATCGCAATGACGACATGAACCGCCCGCGAGCACCGCATTAACATGCTGGACCCCCAAACATGCAATGCAGTGATCGTGTCCATCATCCGGAGACAGGAAACCCCCGCATCCAGAAACGCACAGTCGGAGCGCCATCCTGAAAAGGACGTGCTGCACGACTGTGTTGCTCTTTTAGGAAAGTTGCAACTATACGCACCGCTCTGGAGGACCGGACCCAAAGAACCGCAGGCAAGGGAGTAACCCAGCTCGACCGTCTGCCACCGCGAAGACCCACTCTGGACCGGGAGACACACTCGTTCGCTCTGAAGTGCTGATCAGCAAGAGGAACCCTCATCGACTCACTCAGAAAGGATCTGAAGCGAAAAGGATGGCGTCTGCTGGCTTCAGGTGTGCTTATATGCTGAGATGATTGCAGATGTCGCACACCTGCGCAAGCTTACGCTGCCAATTAATTTCATTCATTGGCCCGTTCAATACTCTCCAGATAAGCGGCTTCTGATCCGAATCCTCCCATTCATGGCACTGAAGTTCCCCAACCGAAGGGGAACTGTAGATATGGCCTTAGTTTATCCAATTCATTTAAACTGCATGTCTTTGGACTGTAGGGGAAACCAGAGCACCTGGAGTGAGAAAATGCAAACTCCACACTGAATGACTATTCAAAATGGTATGAACTTTTATAGGGGTGGTCCAATATATATTTATATTATCTGTAATTTTAATTATTAAATTTATAATTTAGGATTTAGGTCAGCGCAAACTATTTTATCAATAATTAATGGGCTGACCCTTTAAAAAGAAAATCTTACTTTGTCAACCATCCAACCCCCCTGTAATTCATGACCTTTTCTCAAGAATGATCAGTGTAAAGAGGACACTCCTGAACTGAAGTTCGAGTGTCATGACAAATCTGTAAATAATTAAAACCAACTAAACATTAATTCATTCATTTTCTTTTATACTTAGTCCCTTTATTAATCTGGGGACGCCACAGCGGAATGAACCGCCAACTTATCCAGCATGCTTTTACGCAGCGGATGCCCTTCCAGCCGCAACCCATCCCTGGGAAACCTCCTCACACACTCTTTTACACTCATACACTACGAAAAATTTAGCCTACCCAATTCACCTGTACCATGTTTTTGGACTGTGGGGGAAACCGGAGCACCTGGAGGAAACCCAAGCAAAGGCAGGGAGAACATGCAAACTCCACACAGAAACGCCAACTGAGCCGAGGTTCGAACCAGTGACCCAGCAACCTTCTTGCTGTGAGGCGACAGCACTACCTAATGCGCCACTGCCTTGTCCAACTAAACAATATATTTAATACATTTTTGGAATAAAGCTATAACAAAGTAAAGGCATGATTTCCGCATGTGCTGTTTTTTAACATGCAAAGTGAATAGCAACATTCCACAAATTGCTATTTAAAAAAAAAAAAAAAGTAAAAGTAAAAAAAAAAAAAAAAATATATATATATATATATATATATATATATATATATATATATATATATATATATATACATACATGTAATATTTATGGCATTATTTTGAAGCCACACTCACAGTCACAGTCATTGCACAGTGTGGAGGATTAGAACACGAGTATAAAAAAAAACACAAACAAACTAAATATTGTATAAATGCACACACTACTTTAAAAGCTATGCAAAACAGCAGTTATAAAAGTGAACCTGTATGACAGGTCAGTTAGATGTGCGATGGCACGTAAAGCGATTGATCCATAGCTTAGAGTTGGGAAATGTTATCCAATGCTCTGTCGTGTGCATCTCTACCCTCAGCAAATACATTTAAACCCACATTCAGATGTGTTTATTTTAGCCATTCACAGAAACATACTTAGCAGTAATATGAACAGAGTGAAAGGGAGGAAACTTTGCTCTGAGTCTGGCCTTGAAAAGATAGGACTATTTAATCATGTGGTGCACAGACCTGACGGACAGTGCTGAAACATAGGTCACATGGGAAAACATAAGGGGGTGACGTCACTGATCATAGAACCCACTGTGGATATTTCCATCAAACCATCCTTCATAAACGACTCACTTTTTTACCCTCACACAGTCATAAACCATATACCATGTGTGTTATGTTATGGTTATGTTTGAACCAAAGTATTATTGCATGTTTTTACAGCGGTTGAGGCACTTTTTTTTACCACCACTTCATTTGTTTTCTCTCTTATGACAGTGCACGTGTTCTGAATTGAGGTCCTTTATTATTTTGCGGTGTAACGTATCTGCTAATTGCATGCAACCTTTTCATTGTTCGGCACGATGCTCTAAAAAAAGTAAGGGTATCAGATGTCTTGACCTGCACTGGAACTCCCTGATGAAAACAAGTCCTGTGGCCTGACCTAGTTGAGCTATTTTCTGCCACTCTCTTCCATAAAAACAACACTACATGAGGTCAGGGAGATGCTGGGCTACAGCGCAATTGTACGAGATGCAGTTTGTTGTTTGGATGCCTGGTGGATGACATCAGCTCACGTTGAGCTCTCCCCTCAGCCCTCACAGCGGGAACAGTGGTTTTCCATACTATTACCTCTGCCTCCAAGGAAAGTCCCACTGATTCTGCATTACCGCACCTCCTCCATTTACCTTAAGAGCTCTCTGTAAATGGCAAATAAATCACACTCGACCGCATGAAGCTGTGTCTCAACATAGACCTTTATGTCTCTGGAGGGAAAAAGAGCAGAAGAATGAGGGCCAAAATAACCACAGCAGCTGATGCAGAGCTGATTGGCAAGATAACTTCATTCATAATGTGACAGCACATATGAAACATATGCATTCACGTATATTCACAGCAGAAATTGTAGCTAAGTTAATGATAATGGTTCCTTTCCTGTGCAGTGCACAACAACTTTATTTCAATGGCAGCTACCCAAAGTGTAAATTGAGGCTTTCCACTTCTAGAATGGATCGTTCCAGGATAACTTCTGTCCTGGAATGGAAGTCATTCTTTACAGGTTACTGGAAGAGAGCAGCCCTCCTACATATTTGTTTCTATGAAAAAAACACAGATGTTAATTGTAAGTGTGCAGATATACATATGCATTGTGTGAGCACACAACGTCACCAAAAGTGCAACCTAGTCCCTTTAATTACCAGAATATGGGAATAATTTAGAATTTAGATGGTCGTATACTATCTTTTTTCAAGGTAACTGTAGTCTAGGAATTTTCAAAATACGACAGTATGTTGGGAAAACGTGCCAATCCTGAAGGGGAAGTACGCTGTGAAGGCCACCTGCTTCCTAAATTGGGAGACCTGGAGACAATACAATCATATGGGCTAGCCCTATCCAGAGGGAGTGCTACATATGATAAGCTGGTTAGCGGGTAGGTTAAAGGGCAAATGCTCAGTGGTTGAATGACACATATGGCATTGACAACAGGATCACGCATAGCTGGCACCAATCCCCAGCACGCGGGTAGACCGAGTGGGCATACCAGGCATCACACTGGGCCGGGAACCCAGCTTTTCCTAGGTGTATATAAAACCCCATAAGACAAAAAGCACAGACGATGAACTTGTCGTCTAGGATGCGCTACGGAAAAGACAAGCGCGTCATCAGGTGAGAAAAAAAAAATAAGCACGCAGACCACAAAGTGCAGTATGTGTCTAGATAGTGCTTAAAATTAAGGCAATAACTAAAGATTTTAAATCTGGTTATTAGGCTAATAAACAGTCAGATGCAGTGTTCTGTTTTTTAGAGAATGAAATAATAGTAGAACAATGGACTGGTCCAAGTAAAATGCAATCAGTTCTCCTTATTCCAAAGATAAAGTACCTTGCAAGAAAATCTGGAATGGACAGTCATCTCAGAAGGTAGCCGACAAGTGATTTTCAGTTATTCGGGCATAACACTGGTCTTTGTTCCACTCGCGTCAGCTGCAAGGGTGTTTTTCACATATTCCATCGCTTTGAGGGGGTCCGTAAATAGCTGCTCTGTATTACCCGGCAAGGTAATTCGGAATCTGGCGGGATGACGAACGTTCCGTATGAATTTGCGCACTTCTCCAAAAGCCGCTCTTTTCTTGGCTTCGTTAGCCGTGAGATCAGGAAAGAGAAAGACGGGCTTTCCCTTGTATGTCAGCCTTCCTTCTTGACGCACCGCTTGGAGAATCTGTTCACGAATATGGAAAAAGTGGACTCTAATGATGAAGGGCCTGGGTGGTTGACCCGGTTTGGGCTTTGGTTGAAGTGACCTGTGAGCTCGATCAAGCAGCGGGTTCTCCTCCATGTTCAACAGGTCGCGGAGAAAGTTTGAAACAAACTCCGTTGGACAGTTGCCTTCTTCTCCCTCGCTTATTCCGATCAGTCTGATGTTATTCCTCCTTGATCTGCTTTCAAGATCTTCACACTTTAAAGACAGAGCCATAACCTCAGTCTGAAGTTTAGCCACAGTAGTTTCAAGGTACGTTAAAGAATTGCTCGTTGCTGTCGCCGAATCCTCGACAGCTCTCAGCCGCTCCTCCTGCGAGCCAAGCGATTGTTGAATTGTGGCTACAGCTGAAGTCAACTCTTCCTTCACTCCGTTGATGTCTGATTGTAGACCGCTGATCGCACTTTCAATTTTAATGCAAATGTCATTTTTTATAGACTCCAGCGATTGTTTAAACATTTCAGCTGAAAGTGGTTCTCCCTCGTGGGTACCTCGTGAGTCACCCTAGCTAACGTTAGCCGTATTAGCTCGTGTCTCTTTGCCACCTCGTTTGTTGCCAGGAGCAGCCATTCTACACACGATATCCACAAATTTACTGTCCGAACGTATGTATAAGCCGTATCAAAGCACACTAAAGTTTGAAATTAACTTCTAGGTCTGATTATTTCTTAAATGAAATGTCACCTGTGAGGAGCTCACTGTGAACGCGTCTGCATCGTATTCGCGCGACAGCGCCCCCCGAACCCAGCTTTTCCACCAGTCGGGTGCTGGGGGCCTCAGAGGAACTCTCTAGGGTTTGCCAGATGGGGAACTCTCTAAGCAGAGCAGAATAAAAGCACGTATCTCCAGGTTAGAGAGAGCAGTGCAGCAAGTGTTTTTGGACACCCAGCTTAGTTTCTTCCCGATTGACTAAAATTACCCAGTAATTGAGAGGAAACCGGCTCCACCTGAAGATTATAGAATCTTGGAATGTATTAGGTGTCATACAGCCCACAGCTCTTATCACTGATAAGCAAGGGCGATGGCATCACTATCCAGTGACCCAAACTCTGCCTTGATACAGCACTTCCTTTCTGCCAATCATAATAGAAAAAGAGCTGCTTAGAGGCACTTGTCACATTAAGATTGATCATATTAAAGCGCAATGCGTGAACGTGATACATCAGTGAAAGAGCTGGGTCTGCCTCCTCAGCAGGCAGCACTCGCAGGTTCACTACCTGTTCAGAGGGTATAGTAGGAACCTTGGACACAGCTGGGCCGGGGTCTCAGGATAACGTGAGAGTAGGTCGGCCGGAATTCTCAGCATAATTCACTGACCAAAAATGCCTCCGGATTCCTGACCTTTTTGATTGACACCAACACAACCAGTAGAGCTGTCACCATGGGCAGAAATCTTAGAGATACTAAATTGAGTGGCTCAAACAGACCTCGCTGCAGAATGCTGGTTCTACAAAGAGATCCCAAAAAGGCATGAGAGGGGTGCAGGATGGTCATAACCATCTCATGCCTCGCATTTCTGGAAACCTCTGAGGCAGCATTGCAAAAAAAAAAAAAAACAGTGTGGAGGCTGCCAGAGGGAGCCATGTCCCTGAGTAAGCAAAGTGCTCTTTTTTGTATACCATTGACCACATGCAGTGCACTGCATTCATCTGCAGGGGGAATCCCCCACACTCCCTCGGGGAAAGAACAACTCTCCTTCTCTCCAGGCAGCCCGCCTTTAGGGTCACTTCGCAGTGTGTTTACTGGGCTTAACAGTGACCTGGTACGGGAGCATCGACTTTCTGTAAAGGGGTTGGCGTGATCACTAGCCAGTGGAACAGGGTGTGGCGGAGCTGATTTTGGAGCCACAGGAATGATGCTCTCTGCAAGAAGCAGCCAGCACGAATGGTCCTGGTGGGGAAGCAGTCTTCCGAGAACACAGGAAGATGACCTGTCCTATCCTGCATGGCTAATCTCTCACTGCCTAGGACTCCTGGGCAAAGGGTCAGTGTCGCCGAATAGGCCTGCCTGGAATATGAGTGTGCCAAGAAATGAGAGACTCTGTTTGGTTTAATGCACCTTATGCTCAAAACACACCCATTTCTCATTAAAAGAGAATAAGCACAACCCTGTTAGACCATGCGCCGGGGCGCAAATAGTATTTTTCCAGTCTTAAAATAGCAAAAGTGAATTTGGACACGTCCTTAATGGTTTTGCGTCATGTGCTTTAGACTTGGGCCTAGATCTTTAATATAGAGCCCTAAGTATCAATCGCTTCCTTACAGTAAGTCACATTATCAAGACAACATAACAAAATCATAAATCATAAAACCACAGTGGTATAAACAATTTTTTTCCATAAAGGTGTCATTAAAAGTAATTTTATTTTTAAGATGTGTTTTAAATTACTTTGCCAGAGTATTGACAATTTTTAATCATAAATATTAATTACAGGCTTAGTTTGTGCCACTGTAGTTGAGCTCAAGACAACATATTAATGAGATTTTAATGAAATTTATGACACAATAATAGCTTTATGACAATTATGTTTATGACAGATTTATGACAAGTGTCAAGTTATCATGACAAACACACTGACAGGATTTGTTGTCTTGGTAATATCAAGTTGTCATGACAAAGGAACTAAGAGGTTATGACAGATTTGTTAAGCTGTCATAATAAAGACATCTCAAACAATTTCTCATTTGAATAAAATAAAAGACAACTGAGTGAAAATTGCATTCATGTGTCATGTCACAAAGTGTTACCCAACAGGGATTTAGATATATTTGTCACAAAGAAAAATGAAGGAGAAAGCTACTTTTATCAGTTCTGTGTTATACTGTTCCAGAAAATGACATTTGTACATGTAGGAAATATCAGCATGAGGTGAACTAAGATCAAACCGGCACCCTGCCGTATTTCATTTCTTTTTATTCGTTTCGGTCACGTTGCTCTCTAAAACAGGAGGTTTCCTATTTTTATGTAGCTAATTCTGATGAACCTTTGCCTCACACGACTTGATTGATGGTGATTGCTAACGTATGCTCATGATTACCCTCATACTGCAAAAGTACAGTCAGTACTGTTACTACACGCTACAATAAAAGACTCTCTAGAGAAGTCGAGAGTGATAAATCCTTAAACAGTCACGCTGAGTACAGTGGCTTATAACTCAATAGGCCATTGGTGAACTCATCCGTGACTAAACCTCCTGCTATGGCTTTGTATCCCAGTCCAGAACTTGTCACTGTACAAGATCCAACAAAAGTGAGACAACAATGTGCTTTTTTTGGTGAGGGTAACACGACCACTCATTGCTTAAAACTGGCTGTGGCTGACAGGAAAGGGATCATGGGACTATTTAGTACATCAACTGTACGCGTTCCTAGTAGAACAGCACTTCTTTGTCCTATTTTGTTTGGAGGGACAAGACAAGCAGGGTAACCACTGTAATGCAGTTCAAAGAAACATCAGGGCAGCTGTTCTCCAGAGCTATTGGCTTCTCCTCAGCCTAAATAAAAGCTTGCGACATAGCAGGCACAAGGATTTTCCCATGGACGCAAGCCCAGTGTTTACCATAACTGTATTAGGAAGTCCAGCTGTTGAGCCTCTACGCTGGGTTAAACTATCAGGTTAAAGGTCCTTCTGCCTGGTTTTATTGACTTCACTGCGTTCGAGACCTGAGGGCTTCTTTAGAGCCCCTATCAAATAGACAGTATAAAAGTATGTGGACAGTATAAAAGTATGCACATTAAATATTTAGTAAAAAAAACACAGGATAAAAAACATGAAATGTTTAAAGCTTTTTTTCAGTCAAGATCACAACATGAACATCGGTCTTACCTTCTGCTGTCATCACACTAAAAATACCATGATTAAAAGTGTTTTTCTTCATTGTGCCTGGCAGTGAATTACTTTCACTGTCCTAAATGAATCCAAGAGCAACTAGCAGATTTTGTTTTTGATGTCTCCCAATACTCTTCCAGTTAATGATCTTCTCATGGCCTTGCTGTACCGAACAAAAGTAATGTCAGTGACCCCTTGACCTTATGAATACCACCCACCAAATCTTTGTCAGCATTTTAGTTTATGTGCAATAGAGTTTGTTGTGTGTATACTAAAGTAGGAGATCAAAGGATCCAGACATTCAAAGAATCAAATTGTTCTCCAATTTTAGGGAGTGGAAACAAAGTCTTAAAATTTGTTGTCCTTTTACTTATTTATAGGCACATTATGTGCAAAAAAGCTGAAAACAAATAAAATTGAAGAGATTTGCAACAGTAAATTGGCCATTTACAAGGAAATTGTTTTTGGTTTCATTCCCATATCGAAAAACCTAGCTTCATATGTGCCATCACATGTTAGAAGCATATTTGATATATGTGGAACACACAGTTGAAGTCAGAATTATTAGCCCCCCATTTGATTTTTTTTTCTTTTTAAATAATTCCCAAATTTGGCTGAAAGGAGCAGGTAAATGTTCACAGTATGTCTAATAACATTTTTCTTCTTTGTTTTATTTCGGTTAGAATAAAAGCAGTTTTACATTTAAAAAAAAACATTTGAGATCAAAATGATTAGCCCCTTTAAGCTATATATTATTTCGATAATATACTACAGAACAAACCATCATTATACCATAACTAGTCTAATTACCCTAACCTGCCTTGTTAAACCAACTGACCCAGTTAAGCCTTTCAATATCACTTTAAGCTGTATAGAAGTGGCAGAGATAAAATAAATCAGTTATTAGAAATTAGTTATTAAAACTATTGTGTTTAGAAATGTGTTGAAAAAGTCTCGCTGTTAAACAGAAATTGGGGGAAAACATAAACGGGGCTAATAATTCAGGGGGCTAATAATTCTGAATGAAAAAACTGTATGTGAAACAAGTGAAATACATGTAAAATATGGTTTTGCGACATGAAGATTTGTGAAATGTTCCAAAAACACATATTTCACCTTTCACAGTTGTGTGGTTTTAGAATGTGATTGCACATGTAAAACTTTGCATATGTGTTTTTGTTGTTGTTGGTGGTCTCTCATGCTTTTTTCAGTAAGGGTAGTACTAATTTCTAAAGAGCGCAAATAAAGCCACAAATTGGCATGGCCAACTTTCGTCCTTTTGTTAGCGGATCATCGCACTGACCAGGGGAGACCAAACAAGGGCAAAGAGGCGGATGCTTAGACAACTTTTTCTTTGGGAGAAACGCTTAATACTTCATACCTCCGACTAGTTTGTGTTTTGACCACTCGAGCTTGGTTGTACACTATATCAATAAAGTGTTTAGTCTTTTAAAAGCACTGTTGTAATACATTGAGCCACTAAGCATTGTTCGAGAATTACTTCCAAATACTTCAGATATAGTCTGTGTTACAAAATGCAAGGCTGTTTATAAAATCCAGCCTTAACACAGTGACAACATTCCAGATGACTGTTCTAGAGCCTACAGCTAATCAATCTGTCAGATTCTAGAGTGCATTCAAGCTCTAAACCAAAATGTAAATGATAAATAATCTTAAATAAAACAAATACATTTATAGAGATGGTATATAAGCATATCATTTCACTTACCTGGGAAATGGAGGCAACTTAAATAGTTTGTAACAATTAAGTGCACACAGCATAGCATATTATCTGATAATTGTATGAAATAACTTCAAAAGGCAACTGCCTCAGTAAAGCTACATAAAACAAAACAAAAATACGATGTATATGCCAAGTTCAGTGGCTAATCAGCCGGAATCAGCTGAGGTGACGAGACAGCGAGCAGCGAGACCTAGCTGTCACTCAAGTGGCCACGCCCTTAATTATGCAGACTTAATATAACTTAATAAAGACTATATGCTATATGAACTAAAACCATCTTTTGTACCAGGCTGTAAACATGTTTTTATCAGCTGTAAAATTGGCCAAATTTTACATTGCAGTCAGTCAACATCTGGAGTTTCTGGAGCCAGCCCCCAATGGCGATTCGATGAATTTGAGTTTCAGTTAATTCTATATTGGCCTCACGAGGGAGAGCGGGAGGTTGCTGCTTGGTTTGAACTTATGTGAGGGCGGCATGGTGGCTCAGTGGTTAGCACTGTTACCTCACAGCAAGAAGGTCCCTGGTTCGAGCCCCAGCTGGTCAGTTGGAATTTCTGTATGCAGTTTGCATGTTCTCCCGGTGTTGGCGTGGGTTTCCTCTGGGTGCTCTGGTTTCCTCTACAGTCCAAAGACTGTACGCTATAGGTGAATTGGGTAAGCTAAATTTTCTATAGTGTATGTGTGTATGTCCTGGTCCTCCAGGTTGAGGGTTGAGCGTTGTGCTAGTGACCCACCTCAAAAATTGGATGTTACAAAACACCAGCATGGTGCAGCTAAATATCAACTCCGATATAAACGGCCCTGGGAGTAAGTAATGATAGCAGAGATATTTTAAATGGGCCAAGGTCATGGTGTGTCTGTTTTGGTGCTTTCAGATATAAACATTGTTTGGCAAAATTTGCTTAGTGCGCCTCTGTTTTGGTTTACAGATGGTGTTGGAAAGGGTATACAGGCATGTTTTTTATGGGTTTTTCTGATCTTTTGATATAATATTGCAAAATAAGAGTTTGGTAATCTGAATATAGTCATGAAACTTAATTCACTGCATACTCATACTCAACATTTTTTTCCCACATTTTTTTTAACTTCATACCAAACTTTCGTATTTAGACAGCAAAGTTTAAATCCTGTTTGGCTACTGTGCTTTACCAGCAATCCCTTAATGTTTAGAAATTAGGTCAGTAGTCAAAAAGGTGGTTTTTGTGGATTTGATTGCATAAGCATCTACACTATAGAAAACCAGTTAAATGCATTTAAGCTACATCTGGAAATAGTCAAATGTGTACAAGCTCAGAGATTTTCGAACCTCATTTTCCCCAATATATATATATGGAATCATATTTTCATATTAAAAGCATTCAAATACCAGTGGAAAGTTGCATAAAACACTTAGTCTAGCATTAAAAAGTTAGAGATAAATGTTCTTTCCTTATGACTACTTCTAACTTTAAGTCACCAAAAGGTAAATTGGGGCCACTTTAATACAAAAAGACTGATTACCCGTTTACTTTTTGGCTAATGTTATGCAAGTGTTTGTGTTTTCGGTTTTTAATGGTTCGTCATACACAAGATTAAAAAGGATACGTTTTTCATCATATTAATGATGCCATAGAATGCATGCATTTATTATGTTTAAACTGTTTTCTGATATCTACATATCAAGTGCAAAAATCCCCAGAAATGGTTTTACAAGTCCATTTAAAACCTAGAAATTGGCCCTAGAGTGACAGCTTTGTTTTACCTTATTTGGAAGGGTCATGAATATTAATGAGCTCTGCTCTCATGCTGCTCTTGGCTGTTATCTCTGATGCTCACACAGTGTGATGTACTCTGAATTTTACATGTGCAAAATAATGATGCTTCAGTTTTGAAAAATATTTGAACAAACTGAGATTTCTTGTCAAATGACAAACGTTTCTCAAAATGAATTGGAGAAAAGGTTCATGTTACAGAAGCCAGTGAGTTTTTTTTAATCAATCTGTGGTCTGCTGCTACATAACTGCTTCTGAGTTGTGTTCTGAACAAAATACATGTTTAATTATAATTATACCCAACAAAAATGACAGATAGAGTTGTATTTTGTGTTTAATGGTGAAATTAATACCAACTTCTGATAGTCAGTGAGTTCTATGAAATGTATTGCCATTCTTCCACTCCAGAATCCCAGTAAAAGCTGACTAATATGACATGATGCAAACACATACAATAAACAGCCATTTTAGCAGTTTATATGTTCCTAATGCCTCATTTTAAGCAACAACAGATACATTTAAACTAATTGTTTAGATCCTTTTCTGTTTTTTCCTACTTGTCTCTAAGGGTGAAACAATTGTTAAGATTTATTGGACAAGAGGTGTGAATTTAAGAGGTAAAAATAATATCAGGAAATAATAAATCCAGAAAATGTGATGATGGGTGCCATTAAAAACACCTTAATTGAAACATCTTTCATGTATGTTTTCCTAGTTTATGGCTGACTCATCTATTCATAAATATCTGCCTCTTATTATAGCTGATTTACTTCCTGTCTGCACCTCTCTGGCTTCCTGTGATGTGTCAGGCCGGCTGCACCTCCAGTCATGCTTCTGACCTCTCTGACTGGAGGCCTGTTAAACCCGTCTAGCAAGCAAGGGTCCCGCGTGGGCCCAGCACTGGCACAGGGCACCATCCTGTTTCTTTGCAGCCCATTGTTTTCCTGCTCATCTGCAGGGTGAGGTTTCACTGACTGCACGCGAGCCAGCCACGCATCCTGCCTTCATTGCACGGCATGAAGAAAAACAAATCGTGTGCACTGCATTGCACAGGCACCACAATTTGAAGGCCTAGAGTTAATGAAACCTTCTTTCTGCTTAGATATTTCATCTTGGTTGAAGCTTTAAGACTAGAGTCACCCAGATAAAGATCTTACTGTTGTTTAATTATGATAAAGAGCAGATAGATTCGACTACTAGGTTTACTATGGCTTCTGGGCCCCCTGGACAGTAAATTGACTTAAAGTAGATTGTGATCATATCTGAGGGAAATCGAAATCCATCTTGGTAGAAATTGGGATTATGTTGGGACCCTCCCCCTGGTCAGTGCCCTTGTAACTGCTCTTCTTGTGCATGAAAAGTGCATGCACATGACAAAAAGCAAAATCATAAGAAATAATGTCTCTCTTAACTTAAGTCTAAAGTTGATTGCTAAATGCCACTTAACATATCGTATATAAAATTGTAGCCTTTTCTTTTAAAGGGCTCCAATTTTGGCCTTTTTACAAGATGTAAAATAAGTCTTTTGTGTCTCCAAAATGTATCTGTGAAGTTTCAGGTCAAAATACTCATCAGATCGTTTAATATACCTTGTTGAAAATTAAAATGGGTCAAGAGGAATTGAAGCTGTTTTTTGCCTGTGCCTTTAAATGCAAATGAGCTGCTTGAATTAAATTGACTTGAATTGAATAGAGTTGGAGGGTAGCACGATCACCTCACAGCAAGAAGGTTGCTGGTTTGAGTCCCGGCTAGGTCAGTTGGCGTTTCTGTGTGGAGTTAACATGTTCTCTTTGCGTTTGCGTGGGTTTCCTCTGGATGCTCCGGTTTCCCCCACAAGTCCAAAGACATGCACTATAGGTGAATTGGGTAAGCTAATTGGCCGTAGTGTATGTGTGTGAATGGGTGTACATGGATGTATGGCATCCGTTGCGTGAAACATATGCTGGACAGGTTGACGATTCATTCCGTTGTGGCGACCCCAAATTTATAAAGGGACTAAGCTGAAAAGAAAATGAATGAATGAATGAATAGAGTTGGATAACTGAGCCACACTCAAATGTTATGGCGTTCACTGTGCGTGCCCTTTAAAATGTTCTACTCATGGCAAATGTGACAGCATACCCACCAAACAGGTAAATATGTTGCTGTATAGAGATCCATTACACCTAGTTACTGTACCAAATAAACTTGATTTAATGTACACAAACGAGGACTAATGTTGTGTGATTGAAGCATCCTAGTTTATAGTTGAGTCCACTATGCAGCTGTGGTGATTCCATCATGTTATGAATCTTGTAGCTCAAAAAGTATGGTTCAAAATCCCATGAAAATGCATTTTTATGAGGTGCAGTTTGATTTAAGTAATTTGGATCACATTCTTTAACCCCAGTTTTAAAAAAAGATTTTTTAAAGAAATAAAGTATTTTTTGCCTTTATTTGACAAGACAGTAGTTTGACAGTAAGTGAAAAGGGAGAATGAGGGGGGTAAGATTGGGAAAGGACCATGAGCCGGGATTCAGATTCGGGACGCCCGGAGTGCTTCTGCACCATATTTCAGCGCACTAACCACTGGGCTATTACACTAACTTAATGCCAGTTTCATTGCAAATTCTGTCTTGTGGACTTGATTGTATGCATTAATACTGAGACAGGATAATACTTGCATGTTAATCAAAATTGGTGAGTGAGGAAACCGCACTGCTATGTCACGGTGTGTTGGGCTACAAAATCGCTGGGATTTGGATCCTATTGTTTATAGCACTACAATATGACTGTGTACATGCCATACATATAAACCTACACATCTGTCCAAACAGCTTCCAAATGTAGATTTTGTGTGCTAGGGGCCCTTTAAATCAAAATACTTCTTCCCATTACTTGTATTTTGATTAAATGACAAGGTATCCAATGAGATAAGTCAAGCAATGATACATTATATGCAACCAATTTACCCATGGGAGATGACCCATTACAATCTCTTATTTTGGCATCATTGTGTTAAAATAGCTCCAAATACTTCTTCATGTCAATTATAAAGACAAAGTTCAGCAGATGCTAGAGGCTTGGTTGAGTGCAGTGTGTGTGTTTAGCTCATTAAGAATGGATCGCTATTCCTGACCCTGATGCCAGAGAGTGATGGGAAAGCACTAGCTAAAAACCTTTTAATAAAATATTAAGCAAAATGTCTCACTATGTAAGTAAGTAACGTGTATAGTGCATTTATCATGTATGTCCATACACCCAAAGCACTTCACAATCATGATGGGGGGGGGTCTCTCCACACCACTACCAGTGTGCAGAATCTACTTGGATGACACAACGGCAGCCACAGGACAACAGCCCCAGTGTGCTCACCACACACCAGCTATTGGTGGAGTGGAGAAACTGTGATAGAGCCAATTCAATGGCTGGGGATGATTGGGAGGCCATGATGGTTAAGGGCCGAGAGGGAATTTGGCCAGGACACCAGGGTTACACCCCTACTCTTTACGAGAAGTGCCAAGGGATCTTTAATGATCACAGACAGCCAGGACCTTGGTTTAACTTTTCATCTGAAAGATGGCGCTCACTGACAGTGTAGTGTCTCCTTTACTTTACTAGGGCATTAGGACCCACTCACAGGCTCTGCTGGCCTTACTAATACCACTTCCAACAGCAACCTAGTTTCCCATGTGGTCTCCCATCCAGTTACTGACCAGGCTCAACCTTGCTTAGCTTCAGTGAGTAACTGGTCTTGGGCCGCAGGGTGATATGGCTGTGGCACAGGGGACTCTGTGTCTAGCCGAATTAAATAGATGTTTATTTACACTACCATTGAGAAATATAACCACAGTCAGAGAATCAACTTGTATAAAACAGGCATCTGATGTCACCTTTACTGTCAATAAGCAAAAGCAGTTTTGTTTAGCTGGCTAGTCCTGCACATCCCTGTTTTTACCTACATGTCAACCAACGTTTATTTAGGGTAACTGTTAGATTGGGGTTAGTAAAATAAGTTTTATTTCATTTTATTTTCGGCTGCTTTTCCGGGGCTTGGTCATGGGGGCAACAGACTTAGGAGAGAACCCCAAACTTCTCTCTCTCCAGACACTTCCTCCAGCTCCTTCAGGGGATCCTGAGGTGTTCCCAGGCCAGCAGAGACAGACCGTCCAGTGTCTTGGGTCTTCCCTGAGGCCTCCTCCTAGTGGGACATGCCTGGAACACCTCCCTAGGTAGGCGTCCAGGAGGCATCTGAGACAGACTTTAGCTGACTTCTCTCAATGTGGAGAAGCTGTGGCTCTACTCCAAGCTTCTCCAAGGTGACAGAGCTCCTTACCCTATCTATAAGGGTGCGCCCTGCCACCCTGCGAAGGAAACTCATTTTGGCCACTTGTACCATTTAGCTAGATTGATATTTAGCTAGATTGACCTGTAAATCAAAGCTTTGCCTTTCGGCTCAGCTTCTTCCATACCACAATGAACAGATACATCGCATTACTGCTGCCACTGCACCAATCCGCCTGTCAATCTTACGTTCCATCCTTCACTCACTCATAAACAAAACCCCAAGATATTTGAATTCCTGGGCCAAGGACTTTCTTTTAACCTGGAAATGGCAAATCACCTTATTCCAATGGAGCACCATGGCCTCGGAAATAGAGGTGCTGATTCTCATCCCATCTGTGTCACACCAGGCAGGAAACCGCCCAGTGCATGGTGTAAGTCCATGTTCGATGAAGTACCAAATAACTTTCAAAAAGTAAAATTTCTGTTGAGGAATCATCAAAATAAAGCGTTAGCACAATAACATGTATCTAGTCAACACTTTATTTTGATACATAAACTTTCAGTTGTGGAATAATTTGTGCTATAATAAGAAATGTCCTCATCTTTGGAGCACAAATTATTGAAAAGATCCTCGACTGAAAGTTTACTCACCAAAAACTTAAATAAATAAAGAACATAATGTGCTCAAAATATATCAAGCAGCTGAATCCAAGTTTTCATAATAACACACACAAAAACATCGCAGTTGTTGTGTTAGTGAAACAATGTGATCATGAATGTGAACATTCAAGGTTAAGATTTTACTCTTTCCTGCTTGTGTATCAACATGGTGACAGAGATGACCCATAAATCTGAAGTCAGAAGAAAAAAACCTAATCAACACAACTTCTTGGATGATGTGGTCAAGAAAATCAGTCCAGTATTTGGTAACTATGTAACCTCACCGAGGTAAACAGAGAGCGCAGCCTCATATGAACCCCAAGCAACCCCTTCATCCATCTGACATGCACAGACTTGGCACATTTGTTATATGGGCCACATGGAGGGAAACTCCTTGGGAAGTGTGATGAGAGCAAGAGACCTTTTCAAGGCGGGCTATTATTCTTTGATAACCAGGCTTTTGCATTTGGCCTCCCTAGTGCTTTTCATTAAGAAAGGAATCACCTTAGCTTTGCCAGGATTTAATCAGAAACAGCCTGCTGCAACAGCTAATTGAAACAAGCTGGACCTCCACGCTCTATACAGTACACAATAAGTGACAAATTTGACCACAAGCTGCAGTGTATATTTTAAAAAAAAATATCGATGCAGTACAAGACTCCCTGCTTGTCAAAACCATGGCATATGAAAACATGTTTTTGGCAAGTCACCGGGGAGACTGGGAAGTCGATGCCACTGATGGTCTGACTTTCAGTTACTTCATTAAAGGGGAATGACATATTTTATATGTGTTGATGCTAAGCTTCGTTGCGATGAGAAGCTTTATTCCATCTGACACTTTGTGTAAACTGAGCTGCTTTATGCAACATTATGATGTGTTGTTTTGTAGTCTGAACTAGAACAGCACATAGTTCTGCAGTATAATCTGACAAAAAGAAGTCTCTGAAATATTATTTAGAATAAAATGCCAGTCAACAGAGTAGTACAACATGACAAGTTTGATGCTGAGATATCTTATATATACAATTTCTTTTATTATTTGGCCAGAAATAGTAGTATGTTCTTTCATTTTGTGTTTTTTTTTTTTTGCAGTAGTAAGAGAGATACCTGTAGAAACTAGGGCTGGGAGATTTGGCCTAAAATCTAAATCTTGATTAATTGAACATTTTAACTTGATTACAACTGTTCACTGACAAGTGTACAGTAAATATGCTCACATATTACAAGTGAGAGATTTTTGAATGAAGGGTGCACTACTTATCTATAATTATTCATTGATCATCAGTGTTGAACATCTGAAATTAAAACACGTTGCCAAAATTAACATTTAAAAAAAAAATTACTTCAGGTTTGACGTCAGCCATGGCGAGGGGTATGCAACTGCGCAAAGATTGTGCAGAACCATATGTGTGCACTCGACGCAGAAGTATAAACAGAACGGGGTCACGTGACTCCACACACTGTAGAAAAATACATTTAAAAATTGGACCTGTAAAAATTAGATTTATTATAGATTTTGAATGCCAATTTCAATTACTTTTTGATTAATCCCCCAGCCGTAGTAGAAACTGTCTAAATGTTGATGTAATTTCAATGTTGGATGTAATTTTCAACTTAAACATAAAGAAGCTCCTCCCTCTTTAAAGAAAACAGCCAATTGAACTTTGTTTAAATCACAGCTCTGCAGTCAGAGTAGTCTATCTCGAACAATAGCATGAAGGGGAGGGGCATTTAAGAGAGCATTTAATTGGTCAGATGATTTGATGTTAATCTGAAGTATGAGGTGACATCAAAAAACCAACCCAGGCTTATTCTGAAAATGCTAAATACATTTCTGGAGAGCGCCAAATACATCCCAGGAAGTAAGTTTTTCTTATGTAGTTTTTTGTTTTCGCGAATCTGCCAGAGGCTGCTGTGTCGTTTTTTCAGATCTCAAATTTCTTTTGCGGGTGCCATTCGCACCTGCTGTTCTCGGGTAAATGCAGCAGAGGCCACTGTCAACTGACTCTCAAATGACTGACTGACTGACCGATTGACTGACCCACCCTCCTCCTTCTCTAAACCCCACCAATAGTGTTTTAAAAAGCACCGATTGACCCAACCACCCACTTCCCTAAACCCAACCGACAGTTTTAAAAAGCAATCCAAAAATTAAAAGGCCTTACCTGATTTACCACATTTTCCTATTGTACCACATTGTCAACCTGTTATTTACTTGTTTATTTTATTTTTGGCGTCTGTTTTTATCTTATCTCTTTCTGGAATTGTTCTTCACTGTACTTGAACCCTGTCATCGTGGTCAACTCCTCTCTGCTTCTCAAGTCCGCCGACATACATGGCGAGCTAACTGGACAAACTGGTAACAGCAGGAAAGCTGTCAATACAGAGGTAAGCGGTCAGCTGGTAAGCAAACAAGAACAGTGTAATACTGCCCCATAGCATTTGTTTTAAATACGAAATGCAGCCATATCCACTTCTAGATATATAATTCACGATTTCCAAATATATATATAGGGTTACGTTTTCAGAATGAGCCTATGTTGCAAAAAAATTGCTGATCACTTTACGCTGAAGTGAACCTATGAATGCTTATGCTATCTAAATGTAAGTTTTGTCTCTGCTTTGGAGCTCATCAGCTTATAGATAACATTAAGACTAACATATTGATACTAAGACTTTCCTTTTGATTTTACTTTAAAATCTTCCCTTGGCCAAGAAAAAAGGAGTTCACTACAGCTGTCATTGCAGGAAAGCAGAGGATGTCAGTTAGAGCATATTTATGATATTTTCAAAAGTACTTTGTTTTATTTTTGCAAAATCATTTACAAGTTATGTCCAACTTGTGTCCTCTTTTTTTCCACAGATGAAAGGCCTCCGCCCTGCTGCCAACATCTTTTCTAAAAAGGTCTGTTGTGTGCGACATATCACACCGTGTGTTTGATGTGACTTTTATTTTTTTTATTTTATTTTTGAATCATTTGTGCATAATTAATCCAGAGTCCACTGTTTTCAAACTCCACTTGTTTGTTTCAACAAATCAGTGAACTGGAATGTGAACTGACTTAAAACAGCACGAAGGAAAAAAAAGACGAAAATGATTGGTTAACTTCTGAGGAGTACAAAAAGGGAAAGCGTTCTTGCTGGACTGCTGGATTGTTATGGAGTTGTGTGTTTTGAAAATGTGACTGAACTCTTGGATCATGTTCACATTTAAATATTGATTCATTTACTTACTCCCCTTCGAGATATATTGTATTTTTCAGCCTACAATTGCTTGTGAATGTCTTATTTTTTGGGCCTTTGACACAAATCAGCAAAACCAAAACAAGTCTGAAATATGATGTATCCACATGCTTTTTCGGTGTTTTATGAATCACTAGATTTAGGTCTTGCGTTCTCCAAAGTAAATGTTTTATTATAATGATATATATCTTGTTTGCTTACATTTTAAATGCTAAATGTAGCATAGAAACGAAGAACAGAAAACTCACACCCAAACACGTCGATGTTAGATCATGTACGTTGTCTCAATTTTTTACATACTTTTTTTAAATCTCATTTTTTCCTTCAAGTCTTTGACTTAGATATTCAATTTTCCATGCCCACTGTTATACGGGTGCCTGCTAAAAGGTCATTTCCATCCTCTGGTAATTTGGAAATGTTTGAATGCTTGTCAAGGTTAATAATTCTGGAGTTAAAAAAGCTTGTATTTATTCATATGGCAACCGTTGTCATATCAGGGTTGGCAAAGGTGTTCGACTGTCATTCAGCCTGAGTGTTATTTCTGGTCTGTGGCTTGTGGCTGCAAGACTGTAAAGTTAAATCAAAAACATGTGATGAGAGAGTGACAAAATAACCACATATTCAGAGTCAAACTTAGTGCAATGAGGTCTAGCTATGTAAAAGACTACCGAAAGGGTACCCTAAGCCATGCGTGCACAGTTGTTGAGAAGTTAAACGTCTATTCAGAGTCATTAATTAAGCCCGGCTGCCACCAGACTGGAATTTATGTATCTGAATTTCAGATTTTTGCAGTCATGCAAGTGGGGCTTTTAACTGTTGTGCTATCAGTGCTACTCGGATTGCTTAAGGTTATTAACATTTTAGTTTTTCCCAAACGTCCACTTATAATGTAAACAGTCATAATTTAGCTTTTTTTTTATTATGAGGATTTCCGCCCTTTCCATGACCCTTAAACAGGCTGTGTCTTTAATAAAAACACCCCTTCACATGTGAAATGAGCAACAGCGTTTTTCAGCTCTCACACTCAAGCTTGTAGGTTTTCTGTTGTATCCAATATAGATTTTTAATTTCCCAATCCTTCAGTAGCAGCCTAGTTCTTGTAGAACTTGCTGTAAAAATGGCTTTAAGTGTTGTAAAAAAATATTATTTGAGTGTGTTTACAAGAAAATAATATTTCAGTCTATCTACATCAAAATGTCATGTTTAATTCATACTTGTCATTTCTTAGCTGTAAAAATGATTCCAGTAACACTTCAGAGTACAGTACTGAATTATATAGTCATTGGTGTAACCTACAGTGCATGTCTTGCATGCTGTTGTGCATTTATACTTCTGCGTTGTTGAGTTTCTATTTTTCTCTGTGTTTCTTCATGGGTGTTTTGTTAACACGGAAAATACCTGTAATGCTGCCTTAATGTAAAAGTAGTCCAAACTAGAGCCAGCGGATGTGCAACAACTTTAATCCTAAAGTAAACATAAAGGGCCCTATCAAACACCTGGTGCAATAAGGCGCAAGATGTGTTTGGCGCGATTTGTTGCTATTTTCAGACCAGCTCAACCCTAATTTTCCCGCTTTGTACCACGTTGTTTAAATAGCAAATCTATTTGTGCCACTTTGTGGACTCATGGTTGTGTTGGTCTAAAATAGAGGTGTGTAAAGGCACATGGATGGAGCAATGCAATTTTGAAAAACTGAAAAAGACTTCGCAATAGACCAACTAAAAGTCCAGCACTTTAGTTATGCGCCTATGTAGGTCCAATATGCATGCACATTGCAATGCACACAGGATGTACAGCAATACACAAATATCTTTACATATGAAAAAATCAAAGGACTGCCTCCTCCCTTATGCCTCCATACCTTTTATTAGTTCATTCATGACAATTTGATCTTGTATAATGTTATTATTAGTATTGATATTATTTATTATATGAATATTTATATTTGTTTTAATAAAAACAAGTTTAGATTTGTATACCTGTCGGGTTTTGCACATGTATGCTAGGCTTGGGTGGTAATATGGTATATCGCGGGACCTAAAAATAGCAAACGTGTCAGTTTCAATACTGTTATACCATCATAAAAAACAATGCACTTAAATAGGAGACAAGTATTAAATAATAAATATTATTTATTTAATGCCTACAAATGGGTATGCGTGATTGTCATGACGGGACAGTGCGGATGAGAAAGAGGTGAAGTAAGATGGCGAGTCACGCACCAAGTGACCTGGAGTTTGGCAGTATTTCTGGTTTCAGCCGAACGAGAAGGGAGATGAGGTAAATACGAGCTTGAGATCTGCATTGACCTGACCAGATTTCTTGGGGTGCGTAAATAAACTTCCAAATAAAGCGCAGGAGCGGTCGGTAACTCTGGCGTAATTTAAAGGGAGCGGGCGAGCATGCGCGCATCCTCTGGATGCTGTGTGTGTGTATGCGATTGCGTGTGTGTGAATGAGAGAGAGATAGAGTGTGGTGCTGTGCATATACGGTATTCAGTTTCTGAATGGTTTAGGCACAAGCCAACAGTTTGTTGATGCTGTCTGAGCCTTACGTCCTATTTTTTTTTTTTTATTATGCACGGTAATACCGGAAACTGAGGTAAAATGGGGAGGTTTGACGATATCACAATTTTTATAACGCCCAAGCCTAATGTATGCATCATCATATGGGCATAAAAATAGGACATGTAACTCAGTTTTTTGACCACACTTCGTTATTATTGTTTGTTTATTCGCTTTCTGGAAATTAGAACTGAATTTAGAAATAGTTTTGAAACAAATCTTTGTGCTTAACAAATGAAATTAAATATGTAGGCTAATGGATGTAGTGTTTCCTCTAAGGTTTTTTATAGCTATGGTGGCAGGTCATTTACACAAATCTACCAACCACCTTTGGCGTTATTTAATGTTGTGAGCGCAGTATTACAAGTCAAGATCGCAAAATGAAAGCCCCACCCTACTCTATAATCTGTTTTAGTTGGAACTACATGAGCGTGCTAAAATCAAAGTCTCAGCAACTTAATATTTTTTGATATTTTATAATAAGCTAAGTGCATTTATAGGATACACTTTTGAATTCATAGTTTGCAATATGTTTTAAAAAGCCCATTGTTATTCATGTTTTGCATTAGTTTTAGTTGCATTAACACAATTTTGACCACCAGATGTCACAAGGATTTGGTGTTTTGAATGGTTGAAATAGTGAATAATTTTTGCGTAGCAATTAGTTCACTTGTATTGAATTCATAAAAAGTTTCTCCTATCACTACAAGGAACACACTCAAAAATACCAGTCACACCTAAACTTCGCAGTGAGAGGATAAGTGAGGTAGGGCTGAGCAATTTGGCCTAAAACCAAAACCACAATTAATTGAACATTTTAACTTGATTATGATTAATGAACGATTATTTTATTTATTTATTTTATTTTATTTTATTGCCCTCATAATTCACTGACAAGTTTTGAACAATAAATATGTTCATGTGAGTGAGAGATCTTTGAATAAAGGGTGCATTGCTTGATTTTAAAACAATTGAAGGAAACACACTTCTACTATCTATGATTATTTACTAAACATCAATGTTGATCAACTAAACTAAAACACACATTGTTTAAAACAATCCATCACTTTTTTCTAAATAAAAGTGAAAATAAATAACTTGCACTTTTGGAAACAAAATTAATTATTTTCATTCTAATCAGAGCGGGGTCATGTGACTCCACATGCGGTACGGAAAATAATTGAAAAAAATGACCTGGAAAAATTAGATCGATCATAGGTTCTGAATGTCAATTTAGATTAATTTATTTTTTACTTATCGCCCAGCGGCTTATATACTCTGGATGATTGTGAACAAGTATAAAAGCAATTAAGGCAATAGTCCAGGAAATATGCAACAGCTGTAATGGGGTGACTGGTGCAATATATTGTGGGAGGTGTAGTCTGGTTAAATGTCAGAGGTGAATGATGAAAGACTGTATAGTGGAGCTTGTAGCACTTCCACTGTTAACCATAACAGTTGGTACTCATTGACTTCTGTATTTTTTTGTCCCTATTGAAGAGACCATCAACATTTTGGTACCAACAATCATTAAAATATATCTCTAAAAACAACTCGTAGGTGAATAATTTTTTATTTTAGGGTATCATTTTAAAGTAGGGATGCACAATATATCGGTGGCTATATCATTATCGGCCGATGAACACTATTTTTAATGTTATCATTATCGGTCTGATGTCAATATTAGGCCGAAATCTTTAAGCTGATAGATTATGTAATTGTACAGAACTGCTTGCCTCATGGATGCGTGGGTTGAACTTGTCCAGTGCACTATCACAGCTTGTTTATTCCTTCAAAGTCAATCCTTTCAATGTGTTGTATTGCTGTGCATTAATAACTCAGTAAGTAACCATATTCCTTATCATTGTAGATATGTTTGATAGAGTGCAATTGTGTATTATGCTTTAAATCGCCTTAGGCAAAATATTACGTGTAAACATAATAGCAGCGATGCACACGTGCTAAACAACTTGTTGGGTTGTTTGTAATCTAATATGATTATTTGTTATTATCAATGCATTGCTTGCTACGTGTTGTTGATGTAAGATAGTATTCAGTTTTATTGGTTTATCCATATTGATTATAACGAGCACATATTAGCACACACACAAATAGTGAGCCGACTACCTTCACAGCACCCCTGACAGCAGCAGGGGAGACGAGTGCCAGTCACTGAATCCAGCATAGGGATTCTCAACAATCTGTCACATTCTGTCTTTATATTTTGCACTGTGTTTGTCATGTCAAGTCATCTGTGCTCAATGCTCAGGTGTTGCATCAAAATAGTATTCCAAAATTGGAATCTAACTAGTGCACGAAGAAAAGAAAATTATTTATTTTAGACAAACTGATTTACGTGAAATTGTGAATATATGACCTTGCAATACTGAAATTTTTGCTTTGAGTAGGCTATTTAGTTTATTTGAGCAGTTCAAACTTTATAAAGTTTTTAAAATAAAATCAGCTGTTCACTGTATAAAAATATAAAATTTAAAATTTATTTATCGGCTATAGTGTATCAGCTATCAGCCTCCAAGTCCTAAGAGTTATCGGTTATTTATATCGGCCCAAAAATCTATATCGGTGAATCCTTACTTTAAAGGTATTTCATTTGAGCATATTTGTTTTGTATTTTATTTAATGCTAATCATTTTTATATACTCAAATATTTGCTTAATAAAACAATAATTTAAGTTTGTCATTTTGGGGTACAACTACAGTCTAGAAGCAACAGAACTAGTTTTCAATTGATGGACACTAGAGCTGCACGATTCGGACTAAAATGATTATTGCGATTTCTTTTGCTTACAATAAAGATCTCGATTTTCTCACAATTCTGTAGATGTATAAACGTTAATATGAGTCGCCAATTATTATAGTTTTTTTCTCAAACATACGGTAAAACAACAATATTACAGTATGTGTAGCTCTACTGATTTCTATAAATAATTCTATTCTATTTATAATAATTCTGATGTTGAATTATATTTGATATATGTGCTTGCAATCTGTCATTAAAAACATTATTAGACCATTTAATTCACTGGTAAAATCAACATTATATAGGCTAGAGTAGTTATACTGACATTGTTAACATTTATTTTCATGCACAACTGTGTGTTCGCTATGAAAAAAAAAATCAAATGCTTGTTGCAATCATAACTCTAAAATGCGATATTTTTATGTAAATTATGTGCACGCTTTCGATTTCTATATCACTGCTAAGTGCTGTTCATACTTCCCGTGCGGCTCCCAAACGATCACTCAGTGCCACAAACTGAATATTATTTAAAACTTTATTACCTGTTTCTCACAGCCTATGCAGGTTCTGTTCACTAAAGTAGACGCGTGCGCGTTTGTCATTAAGTAGGGTGTGCCCCCGCCCTCTCTGTGGTAACAGCTCACGGTCAGCAGCTCATGCCACGTGTGATTTCCTGGCCGCAAATACAGCATTATATGAAGACAAAAATGACATTTTTAGGTGAATTACACGTTATAAATACAGTATGTGACTCTGTCAACATCATTTGGAGGTGTCCATGTCGCTGAGCAACGTATGTGAAACAATGAAAAGACTCATGCAGCTGCCTTTTCTTCTCTCTTGAACTTGAAAATATGATTTTGATATGATCATAGAAACGCTGGATTAAGATCGTCTAGGGGGTCAAATCGAGATCGCAATCTTTTTTTCTATTAATTGTGCAGCTCTAATGGACACACAATAATAATTCTAAGAAAATAAGTTTATTTATTTATTTTTTCACAAAAAATTATAACAGCACTATGTAGGGCTGGACGATTAATCAAAAAGAAACCGAAATCAACATTCAGAATCTATAATTGATCTAATTGTTACAGTATGAATTTCAATAAATTTTCCTAAAGTATGTGAAGTCATATGACCCAACTCTGTTAAAGGCTGAGGCTTATTAATACTTCTGAGGCCACTTTGCAGCCACATCTGATCTGTGGTCAAGTAGGACGATGGACCTATTCTTAAGCCTTACTTTGCACTACAATGACGATTGTTGAAAACTGTGCTAGAGATGCTTTGAAATGCCATATTTTCCATTACATTAAAAGTATTATTTACAATAAAATGTTTGTCTACAGAGGATGCAAGAAATGCATTGTTCAAAATATTATTTACAGCATAAGAGTTATTTTATTTAGAAGAAAAAAATTTACTTAATTTCTATTTTTAATATGAAAAACATAATAATTTAAATAATTAAAATAAATTTATTTTGTTTCCAAACGTGTGAGTTATTTATTTTCACAGTACAAAACCTGTCAGTGAACTATGAAGGCAAAAAAAATTAATAAATAAAATAACCGTTCATTAATTGTAAATTAAAATATTAAATTAATCGAGACACACTGTTGTTAAGAGCCAAAAAAAGACTACACTAAGAACTGGAAGGTTATGAGTAAACATTATACAGTATGTGAACACTGTATGAACTGTTAGAGGCTTGGAGTTTCTCACAGTATTTCCCTCATAGTATCTTTTCTCTGAAGCAGCTAATGCTGATTGTTAGGGGCAGGCTAATCAGCCTCAATCGTTTACGGCTTAAGTGCAACATGGAAGCCTCAGCGAGCAAAATCAAACATATACGTCAGAGGAGGCCATTTTGGTAGCTAATCCCATCCCAGAGGGGAACTTATTAAAATTATGTGTACGTGCTCTCCTCTCTTTTATTTGTAGAACTAAACATTGTAAAAGTCAAACCATAATATTTCAACTCCCGCTCACAGATGCCAGGTCACTGCTATTATGCAATCCAATGCACCGTTGCAGCTAAAACTCCAAATGCTGCATGAAATCACATTGCTGTTCTTCCTGAACCCAATAGTCAGATTTAAAGGTCACTGAATTAGTGAATTATTTGTATATTTTCTGCACACTTTGCCCTTTGTAAGACACTGTTTTCTCCAATGAATGGTCTATTGTCTTTTAAACTGTTCATATTTGCACATTTTCGTGTATTGGCCCTATAAGTATTCTTTTAATCCTCCTTTTACATTTAAGATTCTCTTAAAATCAGATATTGTATATTTATAGGGCTGGGAGTCGGATATAAAAGTAGTAGATTTCAAGGCATTGAAAATTGAGAGTTATTTCCAAAGTTTACAATCCATACAGTGGAATCAACTCCTTTTTTTAAGTTCATTCAAGTACACTGTAAAACCCAACAGTCAACTTTATCAAATGAAATGAGTGTAGTTAACTCAAAATTGACTGAAAGTTAACTCTACTCATTTGAAAAGGGTTTTGAACTCAGTGTTGAAGGTAAAAAGTGAATTAAATACCTCATTACTTCAAATTAAATGGAGTAAATTGACAGTACTCAGATTCGTTTTTTAACTCAAATGGTTTGTTGCAATCAGTTTCCTTAACCGATTTAAGTGGACTTAAGTAATTGGGTTTTACTGTGCACAAAATGCTTCGTTTACTCAAATAGATTAAGTGCACAGTACTCAATAGCATTAGTTTTTGAACTGAAATGGTTTGTTGCAATCTGTTTCCTCAAATGGTTTGAGTTACCTTAACTTTTTGGGTTTTAAAGTGTACTAATTACAATTTAACTTCTGCTTGTTATTAAAGGGCCATGAAACCCCCTCGTTTCAGCAGGGTGTTTTCACACCTCTACTTCGGAAAAAGTCAGAAAAGCGGGCGTGTCCAGCTCTGTTTAGGGGGGAGTGTCGGAGGAACTAAAGTGGGATGGTGTGGGAGTGTCTATTTGGGCACGCGCGAGTTTCAGTCAAAATACTCACACGAGAAAGTGATGGTGTATTTTTTACAGTCATTGTGTTTAACCTACATGGACATCTGTAGTTGAATTATTTTCCAGATTATTAAATGTTGGACTTTAACTGCAGTTTGGCTCTTTTATTCAGGGAATTCATTCATGCCCCTCACGACAAACGAGATATTTGATTCGAGGAGCTGCTCTAAGCGTGTATTTTTCATGCAATGTTTGATACCGCACGGCGAATGAGAGAAAAAAAAGCTCCGCAATTCCCGGAAACTTAGATGCACTCGGCAGGTAGCGTCAGAAAGCCGCGTGTGTTATTCCGGTCACAAAATGCGGTGCTAACAAGTTTGCACTCAGTGCAATAGTTAACTTAATTCGATACGAACAAACTGAATAAACAAAGAGCACTGGTCGCTCACTTACCAAATCTGTAGAGACAGGACAATCACCAGCAACTAGAGCCGCGTCTTTATGAAGAGAAGACTACAAGCTAATCCGGATTTCAGCGTTTGCAGATGAGAACAGCTCTCAGGTAAACAATAATCCTCCTTGGACACGTAAATTAGTGTTGTCGAGCGTCGCGTACACTGTTAATCCACACGTGAGTCCGAGCTCTCACAGAGAGAAAATGAAAACGAAACTTAATGGCAGCAAACTATAAAAGCAACACTCCATGCTTGTTTTGCCAACACAACGTGGCGTCTCTGGTGTAAACAGTGACACTAATGAATATTAATGAAGTTGCAGAATAGAGCGCGCTGATTGGTTTAAACCAAGCCTTACTCATGCATTAATGCATCACACTGTAAGACGTAATAAGACTCACTCTGGCACAGACGCCCAGTCTGCACGCTGGAATTCACGCTATTATGTCATGGCCGTGACGCAGCTTAAAAAATTCGTTTCAAACAGGAAGTACGAATTTGCTTGAAATAACGCAAAAACAACCAATTTACACTTTTTAGTGAAATATAGATGTCCTAATAGTGTTTTTAGCAGTGTGGGACACATATACGACTGTCAACAGCTCAAAAAATGTGTTTTGGTGTTTCGTGACCCTTTAATGATCAAGTCTTGCACTAAGGAGTAGAAACAGTTGAATAAAGTTGTTATTTGTGTTTTATGTGTACACAAAAGGGTTCTATATAAAAAAAATATTCACAGTGAACCAAAGAAGGCATGTGGTATTTTTTATTATTATTATTTTTTAATTTTATTGGGTCTGCTGTTGTCTATGGAGGATGAGAGAGCTCTATGATTTCAATTTCAAATTCAAAGCTTAATCATTTTGTTTGGAATGACAGTGAGTAATTAATAACCGAAACAGAAATGTAGAACCAACTACATTTTGTAATATGAGATTTTTTTTCTCTTTTGGGAAACAATTTGCACAACTGTTAAGGCCATGTGAAGAAATGTATTCAATGTATAAAGCTTAAAGATTCATTTTGATTTGGGGATGTTATTTTATCGTCTTACTGTTCATTTTGTTATTAAACATTTTAACTGTTTAAAATCTGTTTTTGCCTTAATAAATGATTTCATGTTAGTACTCTTAGGCTTTATTGCAATCTTTATCTCAATGGACAGTGAATTTACTTAACTAATAACACAAAACATTCAAAAGTAGCAAACACATTAATTTATTTGCTGTCATTTATCTGTACATACAGCTCTGGGTTCAGAAAGTTCTCAAAATATAATTTTATCCTACATTTTTTCAAGGCAAATGAAGGTGTATGTTCTATAAGTGGCTGTTAAATGCAGAGATTCTCGATAAAAAAGATGAAAAAACACCTGCAAGTTCTGAAAGAGATCAAACCTCAGCCAGGTAAAGGCCTGCCCACACTGTGAGATTTCAGCCACGATTTTGTCATCTGAGACAAAATTAGGAAATCATAAAAGATTTCTGAAATCCTAGGCTAAAATCTGTGATCTTTGATCGTTGGTTTGACATGTTCAGAAACAGCCGCTTAGTGCTTGTTGCGATCAGATTTTCCCTCCAATGAAGTTCTGGCAGTGTCAGAAGATTTCAGACACTTTCCTGCAGTGTGACAACAGCTTTGTTGAGCGTCAATCTAAGAACCAACAGAAGCTCAGAATTTGATGACGCAATTCATGCGACAATTTAAATGACCACGGGAAAATGTCAAAACAGTTTTTTTTCTTCCTGGTTTTATTATTGAGAATCGCTGTGTGCTAAATTGTCTTTAGTCTGAAATTATGACAGCTGAGATAATACAGTGTGACATGAGAGCCATGTTTGAGCAGTCTGACATGCTACAATCGTTTAGGATTATAAAAAATCTCAGTGTGAGCTGGCCTTACGGAAAAGTAACGCAAAGTTAACTCAGAAGTAATAATAGCAGAACAGTATCATTTAACATATTCTATATGCACTTATAAGTCAAGAATATAACATAATATAGCTGTATTAAAAACTGCTTACTAATCTATTGTCAGTTAATAGGGTCAATGTTTAACAAATGATGAACTAACTATTTGCTAACACTTAATAAAATGATGATTCATGGTGTGCAGTTATTATAAAGTACTACCAAGGCAACTACCGCTGTGCGAGTACACCTTAGTCAAGAGGTACACTAACAACTTATGCTTGGGGATTCGTTAGTGTTCCTGGCTCTCATGCTGAAACCTCTTGTTTGAATCCTGCTCAGAACAGGGCAAGTTGAACTGTAGAGAATACATTGGAGCCATGACCCGCAAAGGAGTGAGTTTTATGGTAGTGAGTGTAATGGAGGCTAGCTATTAGATGCTGTATGAGTAAACCTCACTCTCCTGTCCTCAGAAGGGAGGCTGCGGTCTTTAGCATCCTTTTTAATGTGCCTGCCTCCCCTGTTGAACTGCCAAACGGCAGTTCTGCTCAGAGTGGGGTGAAAAAAAAACGGAGGGGTGATTGTAGTGACTAATCTGAGTGAGAAGGATCTGGACCCAATGTGCCTTTAATTACTCCAAATTGCAGGAGATGTTGTCACTTTGTGTGGGGGTGCAGGCTGTAACTGGTAACTTAAGCACTGGATGAAGTATAAAAGGTATTTGTCACCTTTACTTTTACTCTCATGGGCCACAAGCGCTCTTCACTGCCAGCAGCCAGGGGTAAACTCATTGTTTTTCCACATTTCTTTAATGCAGTGAGAAAAGGCCTGTCACACATTTCTTTTCTGCACTTCCTCAAATATGCCTGAAGTAGAGCAAGATGTTAAGTTCATTAAACAGCAAAACCACAGCATTCTCAGACATTTAAGAGTCTCCAAATGCAATCTTGAACCATTTTAAAGTGTTGCAGCTCCCAGTGGGCCATATTTAACCTGGCCTCCTATTTTATAATGTACCTATCCAATAAACCTTCATATTCTCTTACTTTCTCAGTAGATCGCCTCTCTTAACACTCAAAACAAAATTATAGCAGGGGGAATGAGATCCCAGAAAAGCTCTTTACATTTCCAGATCTCATTAACAGAACTGGTTCTGTTTATATTGTATTAGTTCACCAAAACACAACTGCTGTATGCTTTACTCTAATGAAAACATTTTCTGTAAACCCTGAACATTAATATTCGTGTGCTGCCTTGTTTTCTCTTGCCCTCAGTTTTTCCTACATTACACTGTATAAACGTTCACAATCATTAGCATTCATTAGCAGATTATGTATTTACCACCTTGAATGATATTTGCCGAAGGATATGTTGTGCCTGCATCTTCGACAGTGCTGTAAAACCATTGGACAATGTCCATCATGTTCTTTTGCTGACCTCTCATTCTCCTGGAATGCCTCCCCACCTCATATCAACGCCTGGAGATCTAAGCACAGCAAATAAACAATTTCTTCCTTTTATCCTTACTTTCTCCACATTTTCTGTCGAAGCAAAGGATCTGACGTTTCCAAATAAGGCGAGTGGCCTCACAACGAATTCCACCTCTTAGGACTTGCCTATTGTCAAATTATTGGCTCTGTATATGTGCGTGAGCACTGACATAGGCAGTTGCCCTGCAACAGCACACACTCCTGTCCTTGTTCCCTGTAAACATCTTTTCCCTTTTAATGGATTAAATATGTCATCATCACTTTCCCTGCTTTCCTGGGGAAGGGAGGAAAACGGGGACGGCATGAATGCATCTGTCAGGCCAGTCTGACCTAAACGGATCGCAAGACATCTGAGGAGATCTGAAACTAAACAGGCTGGATGGAGGCCACGAACGACTGAGATGATGCATAAGGCGATAGGCAGTTAATCAACCCAAATGTGGTTCTCAGGGTCAAGTGAGGTGAAGCATCGTGTTGAAACCAATGGAGAAATCTGCATGTCTGCAAACCTTTTTCTTTCACGCCAGCCCATACACAAAATGTGTTTGTCACACCATTGGTCGCCCAAATCACTCACGGGCTGTACTTTGTGACCTACCACGGTTCTCCTTCACTTCCTTTCCCCCTCCTTTTCGCTGTCTGAGAATTGGGTCAGGTAGGGGAAGCGCAGGCCTAAGGGTGTATGTGCATTACAAGGGTAAGAAAAACAAGAGTCTCTCTGATCACTTCACACTCCCATCGCCTAATCTCATGCAAGGCTCCTCTTTCAGAGTGAGAAAAACAGCTATTATTATTTTTGCTGCCCTGCAATTCCATAGCGGAGGTTGCTCTTGGAAAGGAACTTGGTGATTAGGGACATGCAGGATGGAAGCCCTGCTGGCCGGCTGCTCTTGGGTTGTTGGGACGACGGGTCAACCAGTCCACGCCCTGCCGCATGATCCGAGTGGCTTTACCTCACAACAAGGGTAAGCACAGCTGTACAAGCTGGCTCGGAGCCAGGTGGATTCTGGATACTCTGACTTTCTGAGCAGTCCACATGTATCGGCACTGTGTTCATTTTCATAACAGTTTGGCGAAATAAAGTTCACACCCATTTGCATGACAGAGCTCAATTTTTGATAAAGACGCTTTGGCATTCCTTGAGTTGCACCGACTGACCTTTCTTCAACAACTCCAGTTCTAATTCAGCATCATAATGTTTTGCATTTTAATGATGTGGTAAGAACTGAAAATGTGCAATATTTGGATCTTTCCACTAGGTCTGTGACACATACTGTGGCTGCTTTAAGGAATTTGTTCTCAAGGGTGTGATACAGTACTAGCACTCACCAAACTGTAGCAGGGAGATCAGGATAAGGCTACACATATCATAGCAATTGCAATATTACTATTACAAATTCCGCATGAACATCCCAATAAACCTGTATCCCATTTTTACGGCCTTAATATGTAATCGGATCAAACTCACTTTGATTCGTTGCTAGGCACAAATCTGTAAAGTGGGAGTTTGAAATTCGATTTGGACTTCTTATTGTAAGAGCAGAAGCAGCAAAGCCACTCAAAACAGGTCAAACGTTCAAATGATCAAAGGAAAAGAGCTATAAACAACAGAGGAACAGCAGGATCTGAGGTGGTCTGAATTAGATAAATCCCACTCTCTACACAAGGATATAAATGCACATATTGTTATTATTCCCTCTCTCTGGGATTACTACCCCCCTCCCCACCCCCTTCAAGCACCACTCCCTCATCCCCAGAAGCTTGTGGAAGCCAAACAGGGAGGCAGCGCTGTAACCCAGGGCTAATGAGGGGCCTGGCCTCCCCAGACACACACTTCCAAGAAGCAGCCCAGCGGGACTCTTGAAGAGAACCTGTCCTTCTCCTTAGAGGATTTTCTTTAAAAAGAATAGAAAAAACAGACCTCACGCTCCCAAGCATGGGGGACTGACTACTGGGAATGGCAAAGCCCATACTTGAAACAGAAATAAGAGACAATTATTGGAATAATATCAGAACTATTACAGCTGAACCAAAGAAGAAGTTCACACACGGCTCAAAGATAAACAACGTCTGTTCGATGCCGTCATTAGCGCAAAGCAGGGGAATAACACTCATGTTCTCGCATTCATAAATGCCATAATCAAATGGGGCCTGAAACAAGTTTCTGTAGACAAGTCTCTGTAAACAAACAAAGCCAAATTGACAAAATATGGCTTGTGATGCAAAAGCCTTTGAGGTTCAGGTTACCAAAACATTTACGCGCATTTGATGACTTACTTTCTGTTGGCATCAGCAGGCTTCCACCAACATTTCGTGCGATGTGTACAAACTCTGCCCGCAGTTGTTGAGGAACGATCTAGACCAAGATAGCATGTTTGTATGAACTTTTAACGTCATATTAGGGCTGTATACATTGGTCAGAATGGTCTGAGTCAATCACTCTGAATCACAGTGATATGCGTGACCTTTAAAACAGAACAACAGCTCTGTTGGAAGCCCAGTAGCTTCAAGGGGCTCATGCTCCACAATATCCAGGGCATTAGTGTCAACAGCTACTGCTTTGCATTAGCTTGAGAACTTTCTTGCTAAATGATCAATCTTTTCATTTTCCTTAGGCTTTTCCCATCAAGCCTGTTACCCATGGTCTGTCCTATTGCAAGCAATGATGTGTTTTTCATCTCGACGTAAGCACAGAGAGTGGAAAAAGGGCAAATGGTTAAGACTAATGTTATAGTTGGACTCAGCCCAAACTTCCTCTCCTCTCATTTGGCTCATTAAAGTCAAATGCAGCCTCCTTGCAACGCAAGTGTTACAGGCTCTCTGGTCTCCTGTTCAACAGCATGAAGGCCTACATGCTACATTTACATTCATACATTTGACAGACTCCCATTGCATTGCATTTTTTTAAGTTCTTGAATTTCCTGGGAATGTAACCCATGACCATGTTGCTAGTGCTGCACTACTGATTGAGCTTCAGGAACACTGTGCAGTGATGTGTATCTTAAAAAGCTCAAGCTAACCCAATTTTTACAATACATTTTCACACCATTTCCTGAGATGACCTCTTCTTGCTCTCATGTGGGGCAAGGAGCCAACATATGCCAAGTAATGACATCAATTGCAGAACATTATACCATGAGGGTCTGTAAACAGATGTCCTTCCATGGTAAAAACTGGATGACCTCATGGTCGAAAAAAGCCTTCACACCTTTCGGTGACACACTGAAAAGGTTGCGTTGCAAACTTTATGGATTTTATGTCAATTATGTAACAAACTTACATTACAACTGTATGAAATGTTTATTTTGCCTCTCCTGTCATTTAATCCAACTAATTTTAATGGTCAATCATAGAATCATGTGGTTGTTAGGGCTCACATTCAGTCTATTGTTGGCATTGTATGAAGCACATGGCTCAAGTTTACATGCAGGCCGTGCTTTTGTGTTTTGTTTAATGTGAACATGTGATTAAGTAGTTCTCATTGGTTGTGTGTTCTCCTCCTGTTTGTTATAAGTATATGGCTTTTGTTGTTGTCTATGTGTGCCATGTGCTCTCCTGTATATTGTCTAGTTTCTCTTACCTTGTCATCAAACTATTATTTTATTCTGTTTGTTTATTAATTTTTGCTTGCTTATAGTTTACTCATGTTTGCTGTTCTGTGCCAGTTTGTCATAAATTTTGTCCCTGTATGGTTGTTTCTATGCCATGGTAATGACTAGTCCTGCCTTGTCTATCTCAGCCAAGTTTTTGTTTCTAATTAAAGTTGGGGTGACATGGTGGATCAGGGGTTAGCACTGTCAGTCAAGGTCACTGGTTCGAGTCCAGGCTAGGTCAGTTGGCAATTCTGTGTGGAGTTTGCATGTTAACCACGTGTTGGCGTGGGTTTCCTCCAGGTGCTTCAGTTTCCCCCCACAGTCCCAAGACATGCGGTATAGGTAAATTGAATAAACTAAATTGGCCGCCCAAACTAATGCCCCCCCAAAAAAACCTGAAGAAGAGTGGATGAGGACCACTACATAGCCATTTGGAAATATCCAGTCATTCAGGGCAAGGGTCTTCTTACTATTTTTTGACTAGAGTAACTTTTAATGTTTTTAGTTGTCATCTTTCTTTACACAACATTGATTGTTATCCTCTAATACTGACCACAAAAAAACAAAGGCATCTTGTTGAAGTGTGAAGTGTTAATTTGTAAATCTCTGTTCTACTTGTGTGTTATAGACATCTAAAATTCCTACAAATTTTAAACTATGAAGATTCCATTATTTCTGTAAAGGTTGTTTTTCATACATTGTTCTTTATGTTTGTTTACATAACTACTATTTTAATTCAGAACACTTATTTTTTGCATTTTATTAAATACACTTCGTAGAACATTACACATTCACCAGACAACAAGAAGATTGCTGGTTCAAGCCTCGGCTGGGTCAGTTGACGTTTCTGTGTGGAGTTTGCATGTTCTCCCTTTGTTGGCATGGGTTTCCTCCGGGTGCTCCGGTTTCCCCCACAATTCCAAAGACATGTTGCAAAGGTGAATTGGGTAGGCTAAATTGTCTGTAGTGTATGTGTGTGAATGAGTGTGTATGGGTGTTTCCAGTGATGGGTTGCAGCTGGAGGGGCAACCACTGCATAAAACATATGATAAGCTGGCAGCTCATTCCGTTGTGGTGACCCTAGAATAATAAACGGACAAAGCCGAAAAGAAAATAAATAAATGAATGAATAAATACACTATAAACAGCAGATACTAGGGATGTAACGGTATCAGAATTTCACGGTACGGTAATACCTCGGTATGAATGTCACGGTACGGTATTTATTGAATCATTTACAGGAAAAAAAAAACTTTTGAAAATACCCCAAAAAAGTGCCAAAAGTGTCAATGACATACAAATTAGCCATCTATCTGTTAGCTTTGAAACAGGAACTTCAATTTTAATAACAAAAAATTATTAAACCATGTAAAAAAAATAAAGTTTCAATTTAGTATTGTTAAAAACTCATCACATTTAACATTTAATCACTCACTTAGATAGAGATGGGTTTAAAGGAAAATTATCATATAACTATAATCTGGTAAAAGCTGGTATCTCTGGGCATTTACAATGTCCCCTGCAACAGAAAAACCCCTCTCATTTGGGACTGAGGATTCTGGGACAAGAGAGATATGACTTGGCCCATGTTGACAGCAGTGGGGTAACGTTGTGCATTGTCTTTCCCCCACTTGAGAGGACAAACCATGAGTGAGATAGAGATCTCTTTGCGGTACAAGTCAATGTCTGCATCAATCTGAACAGTGTGCTGTGTTTCTGCAGTCCCCATGACTGTTATTAGTCGTATTCCCCAACTTGCAGGCACGTGCACACATAGGGCTCAACCTGTGCAGTGTACATGCCCTTTTTAGTCTTGGATAGAAAATGCCCTTCCAAAACGATCAAAAGTGCCCCCGCGACGCGACACAACCTCCGTCCAGTCCAGCCCTTCAGTAGGCGCGCGATAACACCTCTCTTGAGTATGCGTGCTCAACCCCCCCTCGGCGCTTTAAAATACGCGCGCCACAACACAGCTGATCAGAACGCGCGCGACAGCACCGCTATTCAGCACGCGCGCGGCGACAACACCCGCTTTAGGTTCGATCATTTCCATCTTTTTTTCATCTCCGCTACTAGCAGCACACTCCATTTCCGCATTACTGGATCTGTAGCGACAACAGACCGCAAAGGATTATGGCCACGCCGGGGCTGATGGGAAATGAAGTTTCAGCTACCTCCCGTTCGCTTCATTCGCCTGAGCAAATTTTCTCAGAAGACCTATAGTTTTACCGAGTCATGCGACTTCGGTAATATCGAAAAAATTTAATATTGCGGTATGACGGTATTTACAATACCGTTACATCCCTAGCAGATACTCTATTTCCACTTGGGGATACCCGTCCCAAGGCCTCTAGAAATTATGCATTGCCATTGATGCAATCCAAGACCTGTAAAGAAATGATGCCAAGGTCTCCATAATCCAGGACCAGTCCGTATTCTGAGCTGATACTGTGGCGGTCATAGAGGAGCGGTGAGCATGAGATTAATTGCTGAAAGACCCCAGTGACAGATGAGTCTACGCATTGATAGTGTGGGCCAGCCTGAACACCCGGCAGTGAACTACTCACACATGCAGTTCTCCACGATAGATGTCCAGTGTTCTCCAGCCTCCGGCGCCAGACTGCAGCTGCACACAAGAAGTTTGGCCAGAGGAGAATTGGCCGTGCCCAACAAAACCTGGTTTGTCTCGAGGTTTTTTTTTACTTCACTTTCGTCAATTGGTGAAGTTTGTTCCTTGCCATTGTCGTGACTAGCTTGCTTGGTTGGGACTTGTGGAGCTGCCTATCGATGGATTTGCTCTTCAGTGTTTGGACTTTCAGCAGTGAAATTTAAGCCATACTAAACTGAACTAAGCTGAACTTCAACTCTAAAAACTGGACTGACACAGCTTTAATTTACTAAAACTTCTATGTTAAGTTGCTTTGTAAAAGCACTATATAAATAAACATAAATTGAATTGAATTTGTGGAACTGCATGACCAATAATAAATATTATTATTAATTAACAAAAAAAAAAAATTATAATAATAAAAACACTCTCCTTGCATGACCTCAAGCAGCCAACAATCAGCCAGAAGCGGGTGTCAGCCCTTCTTCAACGTTAGACTGTTTATTTATTTTACCCTTCAACAATTCATTTGGCTGCAGACACTAATCTGGAAATAAGGGTGTATTCGTCAAGGAGTGTTGTGCCTGAAGATGTGTACGTTCATGTGGTGCAAAGGTTAGAGAACATGACACGCTGTGCGGCTGGCAGCAGAAGACAGACCTTGCCGCAGTAAATTGAAACTATTAAATTGAATCAATACATTCCACACTGACAAGCAGCGGGAGGAAATGCCACTGGCAATCTAGTAGTGACAGTCAAGCATGTCCTCAAAATTTGTTCAAACCTAAGTTGCATAATAGAAGTTGCCAACAGCCAGTGCTGCACTTGCTTCTCGTTGTGATGAACGTGCACAAACTGACACCATGAGGTTATAGTGCAGCAATAATAAAAATTTGTCCTTGCATTTACTTTGACACTCAGCCCTAAAATGAAAGCCAGCGACAGAAAACTCCTCAGTGCCATACACTTTGGGTGGGATTTGCTGTGTCTTCCCCAGGCTTACAAAATCAAAATCAAAAAGCCACAGACATTTGGCTCTTGTCGTGCTCAATGTATTTCTCTTTAATGATCACAGCATAAATTGTGCTGAATTACACAGTCAGTCAGGTCTTTCGAAGCAACGCATCTCTCAGAAGTCTTGTGGTCTGCGGTTACCACTGCCGGACACTTTTTGAACATAATCAAACAGAACCCACCAAAATTTAACCACTATTGGATGAAGTGTTTGTGTGTTCAGTTACTGTCATAGTTACAGTAATATTTCATTAAAATGATTGTTGAAATTGAAGTTTATTACTTAAATGTATTTGGAAACAAATATGTTCTTCACAACATGAACGTTTGACCTTCTTTGTCTTCATACATTTAAATAACATTTGTAGCCAGTAAACAATATGCTGATTGGATGATGCAGTATGTAGATGCAGTTGTGCCCCCCCCCCCCCCACAGTCGCTTCGAATCATCCTTTACGTTTCAAACCAGAAAGTACTTTATCACAACAATTCATACAAACAGCACCAATAAATGGAACTGCAAAAGCAAATCTAATTTTAAATAGTTTTCAAGGATTATATAATCATATAGTAATTTACAAGCACTGGCAACTTCATTACACACACATTTAACCCTTTTGTGCTGTTGTGGATGATCTTAACCACTCTGGGGTGATTTTGAGTCTTTATTTGGCCACAACTTTCTGTTTCAGCAAATGACGGCAAATCTTGTTTTGACAAATTTTAGGAAAATGTTTGGAAAACACTGACTACTCTTTCGTTATGTTTGTGGCTGTTTTTTGCCCCATTGAATTCTATTACAATGACTTTTTTTTGATTGCAAAGCCTTGATCTGGCCAATCTCATGAACTGAGGGGTTTGTTTAGGAGTTTACAAGCAGAGGAAGACGCACGTGCACTCGTATATTATGCATAGCCTACAGCAGCCATAACACGTTAGGAGGTAAATGATGTGTGGAGGCGTGAACCATAGATTCACTAGTATCACAACAGCTAAAATATATACAGATGCAGTGTGACCTCTGTTAATACAATCTATTGGAGCGCTTTGCATGAGTGATGGTCTCTGTTGCAAGTGCAACCATTTTACTTACATTGTTTTGAGCTGCAGTAACAGCGGAGTGTTTGTCATTTTTCTAAAGCTGCTTCTGGCCATGACATGCTTACACCTAAATGGTGAAAATAAACGTGTTTAAGGGATTATATTATTATATAATGACCCTAATCATGCTTTTATCGTTTCATTATTCACTTTTACTTTAACATTAAACAAAGTCTGACCAAGTTGATCACAAACCCCTCTTTCTCTCACATATATTAGAAAAAGTTGTCAAGTACCAAAATATGTAGTTACATCCAAAAATGCCAGGTAAACTGTACTGTGCCAAAGGAAGCCAGAAGCGTTGTCGACTTCTCTGGGCTCCGAAGGCATCTGGGATCCTCCATCACACAGTGGAAAAGTGTACTGTGGTCAGATGAATCAGTCTTTCAGGAAAAATGGATGCGGTGTGCTCTGTAGTAAAAAGAAAGGGATCATCCGGACTGTTACCAGCAACAACTCCAAAAGCCAGGATCTGTCATGTATAGGGTTGTGTCAGTGCACTTAAAATAAATAACTCATTAGGATATTTCAATTTAATTGATGGCAGAGTTTCCATCCAATCTGTTTGTTTAGCACCAACTATTTTTTTACACATCTAAATGCAATTGAGATGGTCCAACATGATTTTTTCAAATAAAAGTTTAAATACATCTGTATTTTTATTTAACTTAAACTCAAAGGTCTGATATCATTTATGTATATTATGTGTTGTAAATTTTAAAGTCTCTTAGTTTAATTTGAAATTATCCTAAATGAAATAAAAGAGATATTTTTAAGCATATTTGATGAGTTACATATACAGTTGGTTGTGACTGATCTAAGAACTAATTTTAGGACAGTTACTGCTCACAATTAAGCTGCCACCACCCAAAGCATGGGTGCTTCTGCAAGGTGGTAATCTCAAAACTCAAAGCATTATAAGAAAATCTTCTACATTTTCAAACTAAAGTGAAAATTAAACTGACAATTTTTTTTTTTTTTTTTTTTTACTTTACACACCTAAGATTACTTTTATAGTCAACATTTCTCTCTCTTAATTCAATCCTAGGCAAAGCATGCTGAAATCTACAAATCCTATAATCAGGTAGTTGGACCAACACAATTCCTTCATGTTGTCCCAACACAAAACGCTTAAGTCAGTGGTTTACACAATTTAAGTGGACTGGACATAAAACAAATAAATGGGCGAAAGAAATCACAAGAATTGTGTTTCAACTCATTCTAAACGCATAAGGCAAAATTAACTTGTACTTCTGTGATGACACCATTAATGATTAAACTTAGGGCTGTGCAATGTATTGTTTCAGTACCGATATTGCAATGTGATCATTCGTAATAGTCACGTCGCAGGTATATGCAATGTTGATTTTGGATTATAATGGACTATTATAATTTACTCCTCGTAAAACAATAAAACGTTTGATTAAAAAATATAATTTATGTTGTATCTTTTTGTTTGTTGAATTTATCTATGTTAGTAGATTGTTTAACATATTTTATGCAGAATCATCCCAATCTAATATGATAAATTCTTTTCAAATAATCATTCAAATCATGTAATGTTGCATTCAATTCGCAATGTATATCGCAGAATAAAAAAATATCACAATGTTATATTTTTGCAATATCGTCCAGCCCTATTGAAAAGTACATAGAGGTTTTGGAGCATTATATCCTGCCTTCTTTTCCAGGGACGCTCATTAATATTTTAACAAGACAATGTAAAACCACATTCTGCACACATTACAAAGTCCTGGCTGCGAAGATACTTGACTGGTTTGCCTGCAGTCCTGACCTGTCTCCAGAAGAGAATGTGTGGTGCATTTTGAAGCGCAAAATGCAACAACAAAGACCTTGTACTGTTGCCCACCTTAAGACTTGTTTGCAGGAAGAATGGGATAATATTAAACTTGAAATACTTCATCACTTTTTAGTCCCTAAATTTTGTGAAAAGTGTTGTGAAAAGGCAACATTACAAAGTGTTAAATGCTTTACTTTTTTAATATTTACTGTTTAACTTTTTTTGAAAAGTGTTGCAAGAATTAAAATTCAAATACATGTTTATTTTGAAAAATATATATGTATAAAAAAATCACGAGGAACACATTAAGTAAAAATGATTTATAAATTAATTTCGAGAGGAGCATGTGCTTATGATGGCTAGCAGCCGGCGCTGCATTATTCAATTTATGATTCACCAATCAGAAGATTCCTAAGCCACTAAAAATACCCCAAGTTCCATATGACAGCCATCTTCGTTTTGAAGAATCCCCCCTTCCACCCCTACTTCTCCTCCTTTCCTAGATGGGTGACACGGTGGCTCAGTGGTTAGCACTGTTGCCTCACAGCAAGAACGTTACTGGTTCTAGTCCTTACCAAGCCAGCCGACGTTTCTGTGCTTTGTTTCTGAGTTTACACGTTCACCCCGTGCTCACATGGGTTTTCATCCCACCAGCAAAAAACATGCAACCTAAGTGAATTGACTAATCCAAATCGGCATCATAGACATGCTCCTAGTAAGTAGTTATCTTTTAAGAGCAATCACTACCTGTTCATTAGCTACTACAGCAGGGGATTTCTCGAGATCTACCTGAGCTCAAACTCCCCTCTCGCCTTGCAAATGGGAGGGGAGCCCTGGGCTCGAGGATCTTATGAGCTCAGGGCTCTCTCCCGGGACAGCATGCCAAACAAGCTTTTTAAACAATCATCAGCTAAGTGTGAACTCTTGAAATACTGTTTGTTGTATTGTCTGCCATAAAATACAAGTCAAGTAAGTTTAGTGATCACTCTTTTTTTTACAGTATTTGCGTCCCAACTTTTTCTGATTTGGGGTTGTATTTACAAGATGTGAAATCTCCTCAGTGCCACACTTTGGGTGGGATCTGATGTGTCTTCCCCAGCCTTACAAAATCAAAATCAAGAAGCCACAGACATTTGGCCCCTGTCATGCATAATATATTTTTATGATGACAGCATAAATTGTACTGAATTGCACAGGACACTTTTTGAACATAATCAAACAGACCCCACCAAATTTTAACCACTGCTGGCTATGTTTGTGTGTTCAGTTACTGTCATAGTTACAGTAATATTTCACAAAACGATTGCTCTGTTTATTATTTAAATGTACTTGGGAACAAATTTGTTCTCCACAACATGGATGTTTTGACCTTTACATGTTCTTCATCTCCATGCATTTAAACAAAGACGCTTTTCCGTAAGCATATGCTGGTGTGTTGATGTGGTGTGCTTGTAGACACACATTTGTTACAGCTTTTATTTTTTTGTTTTTTTTATTTTTTATTTATCTCCAACACTTGCATACCAGTAAGTGCATTTATTAGTGATACAGTACACATGATAAATATGTGGTTACTTAATTATGCAATACATTGCACTGTAGTCAGCTATTACACCCATTTAAATTAGCAGCTTTTTATTATAGCAGTAAAAGCAAGTCATCCTCATACTCTGGTTTGAAAGCATTGAAACTGGCCAAAATTCAACAAATGTGGTTTCTTATCAAATGCTTTATAGCATAATCAGTCATAGTTAACATTTTCCTTTAAAACTGTTGCCATAAATCCCACTTTTCAAATGAAATCTTTTACGGTCCTTCAAGAAGCACACTTAGGGGAAAAATGGTTCTAAGCAGTATTAAATTAGGGTGTTCAGCAGAACATGCTCATTGAAAAACCATGTGACAGTGCTAACCATTGAGCCACTATGCTGCCCCTCATGTTAAGGATTTTAAAAAACACATTACAAATAGTCAACAGCATGTGTCAATACGGTACTTAGGGAAAAACAAGTATTTTTATTTACACAAAAAGTATGAAAATTAGACAATATTTAAAGGTGCAGTAGGTGATCTGCTAACTGGCATAATATCTTTCAAATACAATCCCTCCCCTGCCATCCAAAGTAACGTCTCCTGAAATCCAAGCATTTGCATACCCCTGCTAAATAAAGGGACTAAGCCGAAGAAAAATGAACGAATGAATGAATAATTACAAATTAAACATTATACAGTAATAAGCAATATTGTAAAAAACACAAAGCAGTTGTGAATAATAAATTGCATTAAAGCATTCGTGGATTAAATTTGCTCAAATGACTGGAAAACGTAATGTGGATGAGCAAATTGAATGAGCAGTTTTGAGAAATTCAGTTGTGATGTGAAAAACATACCTAAGTGAAAGAGAAAACCGGTAACTTAAAATACAGGTAATCCTTATACTGTGCAGAGCAGGCACAATTCTAGGATTTCAGCCATGTTGGGCTTAGATCATAAGATGAAGCAGCTCAGAGGATATTTCTTGTCTTTAGTGTGATGGTCATGATGATGAAGCGTACTTAACTGGCAACTTTATTACTGTACATAAACAAATTAAACTGCTATTTATTCCTTAGTAGAAGAATACAAGCTTACAGGGGTTGAAATGCAAGACAGAAGGTTAAGAGAGACCAGCTTCTCCAAGGGCATACAGTATGCTAAAAATTATCAACAGGCAAAAGCAAGACTTGTAGAAAACAAGATGAAATATAAAGTTTGATAAAATATAAAGGTTTTTTTTGCATGTATTCACATTAATAAGTATGTACGCTGATATTTAGATTCATATCACACTGTTAGTAACAGGACTTAAAGTAATAGAACTGAGATTTTTGGACTTTTTTGTGACTGTGCAGGCCGGCGACATGGTGGTGCGGTAGGTGTCGCCTCACAGCAATAAGGTCGCTGGTTCGAGCCTCGGCTAGGTCAGCTGGTGTTTCTGTGTGGAGTTTGCATGTTCTCCCCGCGTTCGCATGGGTTTCCTCCGGGTGCTCCGGTTTCCCCCACAGTCCAAAGACATGAGGTACAGGTGAATTGGGTAGGATAAATTGTCCATCGTGTATGAGTGTGAATTAGTGTGTATGGGTGTTTCCTATAGATGGGTTGAAGCTGGAAGGACATCCGCTGCATAAAACATGTGCTGGATAAGTTGGCAGTTCATTCCGCTGTGGTGGCCCCGGATTAATAAAGGGACAAAGCCGAAAAGAAAATGAATGAATGAATGACTGTGCAGGCCACGGGAGATGTTCAACTTCACTTTTATGTTCATCAAACCACTTTGTCAACAGTCTTGCTGTGTGTATTGGTGCATTATCATTCTACACGTCAATGCCTTAAGGATACAATGTTTGAACCATTGGGTGCATATGGTCCTCCAGAATGGTTCGGTAGTCCTTGGCAGTAACACGCCCATCTAGCACAACTATTGGTTCTAGGGAATGCCATGATATTGCAGCACAAACCATCACTGTTCCACCCCTATGCTTCAATCTGGGCATGCAACAGTCTGGGTGGTATGTTTCTTTGGGGCTTCTCCACACAGTAACTCCCTCTGATATGGTAAAGACAGCGAAGGGTAACTCTTTACAGAAAAATGCATTTCACATTGCCCAAAACCCAGGATTTTCTCTGCTGGCACGATTAAAACTGACAATGGGTATAGCTGGCCATCAGGTTGGTCAAATTTAGCCATAAAACCCCCAACACTTAATTGTTCAGTGTTAGTCAAAAAAAAAAAAAAAAAATTGGTCAAAAAATTAGCTATTAGCTAAAAAATTTGTCAAGTTTTATTGTGCTTCGAGTTTTTGATTTCGGTAGTTGCTTGTTCCAATGAAAAAGGGTTCTGACTTGTCTGCTTTTCCTTTCTCGATTTTAAGACTTGTAGCCAATTGAAAAATAAAAATTAAACTTTAGTGACAAGGCAGCCTGTAAGAATCCTGTCTACTTTCTTGAGTGTCCCGCACACTGGCCCCGGACTATCAGGCAGTCCTTAATGTTGAGCCAAGCTTGGTTCATGCTAATATTAGAAGCATATTCAGCATATTCTGGTCATTTAACATGATTTTAAAAAATATAATAAATAATTTGTAACAGGACAGTATGATGCAAATGATGCTCGCAATAATGAATACCATGTCATCAAATAAAAAAAAAGATAAGAAAAAAGAAAAATTCTGGTCTTTCAGTTGATTTCAGATCATAGAAATGTTGCACAATTTTGTTTAAAAATAAGTTTTTTACATGAGGAAAAGTGATAGGGTAACAGGAATGAGTAAAAACCTAAAGCTTGTAAATTATCTAACCTGTTATAAATTTATCTTGAAAAAAAAATATATTTAAAATAGTGGTGGGCCGTTATCGGCATTAACGTGCAGCGTTAATGAGCATTAAAAAAATCACTAGAGTGAATCTGATTAATGTTAGCTCCACATCTAACTATCAGGCACCTGGAGAGTTTATGTGTTCGAGTAAAACATACGAATAAAATGAAGCGGGCACTTTTTAAAAATTAATGAATCAAAGTCAAGCGGTGATCTAGTTATTTGCCTTAATAGACAATAATATAATTAAGGTGTTTACGTGAAGTGCTTTCATGTAAGAGTTTCCTGTAATTTTAGGTGACTTTAACTGCAGTTTCACATTCACTCATGAACATTTTGCTCATGCCCCCATGATAAACTAGGATATTAGACACAAATAAAGGACTGGTGAGAGTGTTACGGAATTTAATAACGTACGCCAAATGGAAAAAAAAAAACTTTCACATTTCGTGATGTGTGTGTGTCTGTGTGGTCCTTTACTGACAGCCGTGTGTGTGGATCTTGTTGGAAAATAAGGCGAAAAGTGCTACATGAAGGTAATAGTTTAATTGTGGTATTTACTTCAATAATGCCACTAATATCTGCATACTCCACATGTCTTAATTCCATTTCTGTTCAGTTCAGTCATGACTTTAGTTGGATTAAGGTGATCAAAAATCGCTGTCTGGAGCTTATGTAAGCCTACAGTTCAAAATTCATGTTTAACTGAATAAACAGTAAACACAAGTACATCTTATTGAACATCATTTATTTTCATCACCAATTATCATAGTAGAACAGTTTCTCAAGCAGTTTGTGATGCATTATGGAAACAGGAGATGAACCGCTGGTCTAATGTGCCACCTGGCTTGAGAAACCCCTTCTCTAAGACTTTTTAGTCATTATTTGGTAGCACACATATTCTAAATGCCTTCGGCAAAATTTTAATTGTAGTAATTACAAAAAAAAACTGTAATTCCATTATTACAGTGAGATTAATCTAGATTAAAAAAATAATCTTTGCCCACCTATAGTTTAAAGCTAAGCAGGGATATAGCAACACAATCTTTTTGATATAGTGGCTAATTCGTATGAATTTGTATAATCTCACTTGTACAATTTAGAACGATTTGCTTATCCATCAATGACGTTTGGGTTTAAGGGTGGGGTTGGGTGCCATGCCTCCTTTTAAAATCGTACATTTTCATTTGGCTAAACTTGTACGATCTGATACGAATTAGCCACTAAACTGACAAAATGCTTACAAAATTTGTACATAAGATCTTAGAGTCATTTGAATCATTATATTTCATGTTGAAATGTTGCATTCGAAATTGGGAACATGCATACAATGCTATTTAAAACACATCCGTTGTATATTGAATGATCAAGGGCCAACAAGATCCAGAAAATAATAAAAAATAACACTTTTTTTCCCCCACTTTCTGAAGTTAATTTAAGAAAAACATTTCCTTGCAATTATTTTAAGTCTACGCAAGACCAAAAGTCAATTTAAAAAAAAAAAAATTTGTTGGAGCAAATTAATGATATCAAGTCCCTGTTTTATTAGTAAAAGTATGTCTGCATGCAAATGACAGTATAATGCTTTTGTTTATTTATGTGTGTAAAATGTGGACTGGGCAAGCAAGAAGAGACTGATCTCAGAGCTGGCATTAGCAGTTATTGCTTGCTGAGTGAAACAACAAGCATTATTGTTGTTAATAAAGTCACTAGCATACAAAACACTTCTTAAAACTCAACACTTTAATTGAATTAACTCTTCTAAATCTCCAAAGGAAGATAAAAATCTAACAAGCTTTTTTTTATTTTACTTTAAACACTTAGCAATACACTTATTGGCAGAATTTTCCCTGTTAATGCAGTCCTTCACAAAGCATTCCGTAAACAACAGATCCACTGTGTCTATAGTCACAATCTAAAAAAATCTTAAGTTATTATACAGAAAATAACTTGCTAAAAATGGCCAAAAATTATTATGTTCTTTCAGCTTATTTTGACCAAGTGATCCAAGACAAGCTTTTATTATTATTATTATTATTATTATTATTATTATTATTATTATTATTATTACTATTATTATTATTATTTATTTTTTTGGAGCTACTAAAAAAAAGACTTACTGCTTGTTTAAACTTATTTAAAATGAGTTGAAATGGCACAATTCATTTTCGGACAACTTAATTGTTTTATGTTCATTGTTATTGTGTGGAATCCAGCGTTTAAACAGGGGTTTTACAGTGTCCCTGGCATCATTATTCAAAATCCTGCTATGCTACAGAGTACCACATACATAATTGTCTGTTAAACCATTATTCATCATCACTGTTGATGTAAATAAATATTTTTTAAAAATCTCCCTAGACAGGAAAATTGTGAAAATGTGCATATTTTGGCAAAAGGGGGGCTTGAATGTTGAATTAAGTATTATGCATGAGAGATATAACAGCAATTTTACCAATCATTCATTCATTTCATTCTTTTCAGCTTAGTCACTTTGTTAATCAGGGGTAGCCACAGTGGAATAAACTGTCAACTTATCCAGCATTTGTTTTATACAGCGAATGTCCTTCCAGCTGCAACCCATCCCAGGGAAACACTCATACACTCTCACATTCAATATAGCTTACCCAATTCACCCAAACAGCATGTCTTTGGACTGTGGGGGAAACCGGAGCACCCGGAGGAAACCCACACTAACACGAGGAGAGCATGCAAACTCCACATAGAAATGCCAACTGACCTAGCCTGGACTCGAACCAGCAACCTTCTTGCTGTGAGGCGACAGTGCTACCCATTGCGCCACTGTGACGCCCTGACATTTTATCACTTGTTTATTTTCATCTTTAAACTCTCTACATTGCTCACTATGTTTAGTTATTATATATTGACTGCAGTGGCTATACTGCCTTGTACTGAATGGGAAATGTCTGGCATGCAGTACCTGTGAAATTTGTACTCCCTTTAGTAGACTGTATCTAGAAATTCTATCCAAGTTACTTTGCAAATACATGTCAACTTCTATAAGCCCAATCCTAATTTGTCAGTCTACCAATACTATGCTAAGAGTCTAATAAGAGTTAGTTCACATGTACTCGCAAGGTTACCTTCACAGTCAACAGGATGTCTAAATGGCATCATTAAAATACAGCGTAACCCAGTAATTAACTGTGGTGCAGAAGTCCTTGGTTAATAATTTCCCAAAGCCTTTTTTTCAGTAGGCTGAACTTTCACCACCATAAATTAGACATCATTAGTTCAGGGAAACCCATGCCCCACGAGTAGATGAAAGCCATAATTTGTCATTTGCACCTCATGGCATACAATCACTTTCACCTGGTGGCCTCCCTAAAAAAACCTGTAGGCTGGCAAAACGCTTGGCCAACTGGGCCACCAAGTCCCGGGGCTGTTGCATTTCCTCCTCCGTTTCCTAAACAAAAGCTAACAAACTGAGGGGGAGAAATATACAGAAATAAATGGATTGCAGGTTTTGACCACCAGATCAGTTGCTCCTTTGAGGATTTTTTTATTTTAAATAATCTAAAAAGCAATGTTTGGATACAAGTCAAATGCCAGGTCAAAAGTAGGGCACCATTCACTATCAGATAAAAAGAAAATGTTGTATGCCCTGACCCTATTATGTAAAGTATATGCTACTTTTCTATAATTTGCTGAAACAAAGACTCTAATTTGTCACGCTATATATTACAGTCGGTGTCATTCATCCATTCATTTTGCTTCAGCTTAGTCCCTTTATTCTTCAGGGGTCGCCACAGCAGAATGAACTGCCAACTTATCCAGCACATGTTTTACACAGCGGATGCCCATCCAGCTGCAACCCAGTACCAGGAAACCCATAAACTTTTATTCACACATACACTACGGCCAATTTAAGCTGACGTCACACTGGACTTTTCTCCTCATAGACTTCTATCCATACGTACGCAAATGCATCAGACCAGAAATGCAAGTTTCGCAGATCGTTGCATTGGGAAGTTCAAGCTTGCCAAATTGCATTACTTGACTGCGTTAGACCAATCGAAGACCAAAGCATGCTGCATGACCTATCTGTACAGAAATTTTAAATATGGAGCAATCACTTGTTTTTTTAATTGTCTAATCATCTTGTTTAATCCCACCCCTTTTCACAGCTCCTTATGAAAGATTTTCTTAAGCTGAAACTCTAGTGTGACCGCAGCTTTAGTTTTATTCAATTCGAACACTGGCAGACAGGGCTGGGAGATAAAATCGTATTTATTGATGAAACACAATTGTCAATATCGATAATGAAATAAAAGTTCGATATGAAGCGCTACAGTTTTATTAAAACTTGGCAAAAATAAGCTTAAGCCGCCTTTCCACTGAACATAACATTTGGACATATGTCGGAATATGCCCCCTTGTAGCAGTCGCACAGAATTTTCAGTTTTTTTGTGCACCATGGAAGAGAAGCTGTTCTCACAGTGTCTGAAGTAAAGGAGTGCAAAAGCAAGAGCCTTTATTCTCTGTGCGTTCACCATGGCTGATTAAACGAATACTGAAACTAAGAGACCGCAAAAAATTTTGGAAGAAATGTGTAAACAACAGAAAAAAAATATTTTTTTTATTACTCATTTATGAATGGAAATTCATGATTAAAAAATTATTTAAAAAAACTGCTATTTCTCATCTCACGCGCACAGACCTGCTTGGGCAACACTGAAATACATCACATCAAGTTGGCCGGTCGCATACGGTCTAGTTGCATTAGTTCAAATATTTCAACATATCCGCAGCTTAAAATGGATCTGAATTTTCTGCATACGGAGATGATCGGAACTCCACGCAGCTCCCAGACTACTCTTTTTATTGGAAATAAATGACTTGCTGTGTTTCACTTGTCGCCAGTATAACAGCATATGCGAAAATGAGTGCCGTAAAAAGCAGCAGTGAAGAGATTGTAAGTGGCTTTTTGGTTTCTTTTCTTGTGCATCCCAGCCACTAGCTCCACATCTGAAAGATTTTTTTAGCATAGGGGTAATGTAGTCATTCAACTTCATAATTTGTAATGTTGCAGTATGTATTTGAATAATGATTGCTGGTTCCTTTAATTGAAAGTTCAGATTTGATTAGCATTATTTGTATTGTTGGCAGAGTTTGAGGTTTACTGTATCATTATTATTCACCCCTTAAAGTTCGCTTTTGATCGTTCAGCGTTTGCACTTTACCACTGCATAACATTTTATTTAACAAGTTTAAGCTTTCTCTTTTACACTTGCTGTATGGTTATTTTATTGTATATTTTTATTGATATTTTGTTTAAATATTTTTGTATTTGACAATTAAAACTATTTGATTTACTAATGTTGGTAAACTAAAATAAAGTGTTTTTAAAAAATCCTAATATTCCTAAATGTATTGTTAAAAATATTCAATAATTAACTATATTGAATAATATGAAACATGATATCATGATCATTTTTTCTTTAATATCGCCCAGCCCTACGAGGAGAACATGCAACTCTACAAAGACATGCCAACTGGCCCAGCCGGGACTTGAACCAGCGACCTTCTTGCTGTGAGGCAACAGTGCTACTGCTAACCACTGAGCCACCGTGTCGCCCATACAATCGGTGTCTTTAACTGTGCAGTGAAAAGTGTAGTACACATGCTGTGTTAATTTATTTTAGGAATAACGGTGTAATCAAAGATGTAACTTTAGAATTTTATTAAAGTAACTTTATATAGTGTACATACTAGTATCTACAAAGTGCATGTGGTTTATTATTAAATGAATGATTTTAATCTGAATGAAGAGGTCCTTCAAATAAATCAGCTAGTACAAAAAGACTCTTTATCAGGCCAGATTATTAATTTAACAATTTGCTAATTGTTAAAGGAATCTTCAGAACTGTTCCACTTTACTACAGTAGACGGTAGTTCCCCTTCGGGGGGAACTTCAGCACTATAAGTGGATTTGATTGTAAAATCCACGCATAGGGAGGTTCGGTTCAGAAGCTACTCGTCTGAAAGAGTATTGAACGGGCCAATTCAGAATGAATTGGCAGCGCAAGCCTGCGCAGGTGAGCGGCATAAGCAATCAACTGAGTATATAAGCTCACCTGGCGCCAGCAGACGCTATCCTTTTCGCTTCAGAGACTTTCTGATCGAGTCGATGAGGGTTCCTCCTGCTGTGACCAGCGATTCTGAGCGAACGAGAGCATTCTCCCGGTCCAGAGTGTGTACACGCAGTGGCAGACGGTCGAGCTGGGTTTCTCCCTTGCCTGGCGTTCTTTGGGTCCGGTCCTCCAGAGCGGTGCGTATAAAGTTGCAAACTTCACAGAAAGAGCAACACAGTCGTGCAGCACGTCCTTATCAGGACGGCGCTCCGACTGTGCGTTTCTGGATGCGGTGGTTTCCTGTCCTCGGATGATGGGCGCGGGCACTGCGTTACATGTCTGGGGGTCCAGCATGTTAATGCGCTGCTCGCGGGCAGTTCATGTCGTCATTGCGATGCCATGACTGTTGCGCAAGATCGCGGTTAGCCTTTGCAAAAGGGCGAACCACCCCAGTTGTCCCCTGCTCTGCAGCGGGCACTCGGGCAGATCTGAGGGTTTCAGCGAGAGATAATCCGTCGCCCACGGGCCCGCGGACCTCCCGCTCCTCTAAGCGCTCCATCCAAGCTTCGGGCGGGGGAAGCGATCCGTCTAACAGATGGTAGCCCTTACGCCCGATGACACCGGAGACAGGAGTCCACCGCGGCATCGGAGGGTGGGCTTTCATTGTCCGATGATGATCCAGACCCGCTCGCCCCCTTCGGGCTGGTGAGCGCTGTCACTACGGATCCTGAAACGACATGTTAGCCGTGCTTTCCCGGGCTGCTTCGGCCGTGGGTTGGAGATGGTTTATCCCCCAGCTCCGCGGCCGGACCGACTAGAGGGGCGTTCCCTTCTTCCCGGAGGTGCACAGTAGGCTCACGCGGTCTTGTAAAGCACTTTTTTCTGCTCGTGCTGCGTGTTCCTCCACCCTAACCACTCTTGACGGTGAAACAGCCAGGGGGTATGTGGCGATTCCTCAGGTTAAGTGCGCGATGGCGGTAAATCCGCGCGGCGCCTCTTCTTGGCGGGGTCCGCCTCGTCTCCCGTCCAAAGCCTGTAAGTTATCTACCTCCCTCGGAGCTAGAGTTTACATAGCTGCGGGCCAGGCTGCTTCCGTCTTGCATGCGATAGCCACCTACCAGCGCTACCAAGCGCAGGCGCTGGCCGAGCTGCACGAGGGTGGGTCCAACCCAGGCTTACGAGCTTCGCACCGCCGCCGACTTAGCTCTTCGGACTACTGAGTCCGCTGCGTGTGCGTTGGGGAGGACGATGTCCACATTAGTGGTCCAGGAGCGCCACCCCTGGCTGATATGCGCAAAGTCGACAAAGTCCGCTTTCTTGACTTCCCCATATCCCCAGCCAGGTTCGGCGACACTGTCTGTGAATTCACCCAGGAATTCAAGGCGGTGAGAGAGCAGTTGGTGGGTGATGTCTTATCGGCGGTCCGTAGCCCGCTCCGCCCGCCGTGCCATTCATACCTGCTCCTCGCCGAAGGCGCCCGCCTACGAGAGCTGCTCCGCCCCCGCACACGCCTCCGGCGAAACGAGCGCGTCGGGCACCTCGGAAGCAGGCAGCCCCCCTGCCCAGAACGCCGCTAAGTCCGGCAACGGACCGCGAAGCGCCCCTGGGACAGGCCATCTGGAGAAGAGGGAACTTGCTCTTTCCCCGCTGGAGGGCGGGGCCCCATTTCCAACGGCACTTTTTACTGCCATGAAAACATTATGAAAGGGCACTTTTCACTTCCCCAGATGTGACAGCCCGAAATCTGCCAGTCTGGGACGCTATGCTTTCTAGCTTGCAGATTCGGTGCGTTTCGCCAGTGGCTCACGAGCGCTGGGAGGACGGTCTCCTTTCTCCCACCCCTCGAGCCTCCCCTCCGGAGCTCGGGTTTGGAGTGAGAGCAAATATCTCACCTCCAGCTTTTCCGTGGGACCCGCGAGCTTCCCGGATCAGCACACCCACTCCGCGCTGCCCCACTGCTGGTACGTCAGCGATTGTAGCGATGAGTCGATTAGCGGGAGCTCTGCCTGCCTGGTTAGCGCGGGCCAGCTCTTCGCGGTGGCTCATACGCACAATCAGACTCGGCTATGCGATTCAGTTCGCGAAACGGCCCCCCAAGTCACGGGTGTGTATTCACCAGGGTCAGCCCCCTGTCCGCCCCTGTCTTGCGAGAGGAGATTGCTGTCCTCCTGGCGAAGGATGCAATCGAGCCGCTCCCTCCAGCCGAGATCGAGAGCGGGTTTTACAGCCCACGCTTCATCGTGCCCAAAAAGAGCGGTGGGTCACGGCCAATCCTAGATCTGCGCATTTTGAACCGCTGCCTGCACAAGCTGCCGTTCAGAATGCTCACGCAGAAGCGCATCCTCCGGTGCGTTCGTCCTCTGGGTTGGTCTGCAGCATTAGACCTGATGGACGCGTATTTTCATGTCTCCACTCTTCCTCGCCACCGACAGTTTCTGCGGTTTGCGTTTGAAGGTCGAGCTTGGCAATACAAAGCCCTCCCCTTCGGGCTCTCTCTGTCTCCGCGGGTCCTCACCAAGCCCGCGGAGGGTGCCTCAGCGCCCCTTCGGCTCGCGGGCATCTGCATACTCAATTTCTTTACGACTGGCTGAATTTTCCCTCTCTTTTGATTATGCACAGAGTTGATTATGCACAGAGACAAAGTGCTCTGGCACTTCCACCTGTGGGGGTTTCAGGTCAACCGAGAAAAGAGCAAATTCGCCCCCGTGCAGAGGATCTCTTCTCTCGGGCTGGAGCTGGACTCGGTTACCATGGCAGCGCGCCTCTCCGGAGAGCGCGCTCAGCTGATGCTGTACTGTCTGAGAGAGCTCAACAGTAAAATAGTGGTCCCACTGAAACTATTTCAGAGGCTCCTGGGGCATATGGCATCCGCAGCCGCTTCATGCCGCTCGGATTATTCTATATGAGACCACTTCAGCACTGGCTTCACGATCGAGTCCCCAGACGCGCATGGCACGCGCGCGCACACCGAGTCTCTGTTACTGCGCTGTGTCGCCGCGCCCTCAGCCCTTGGAGCGACCCCTCGTTCCTACAGGCCTGGGTGTCTCTAGAACAGGCGTCCAGTCTTGTTGTCGTTTCAGCAGACGTTTCCAACACGGGCTGGGGGGCTGTGCGTTGCGGGCATGCGGCTGCGGACCTGTGGAAAGGTACCCAGTTGCATTGGCATATCGCCTGGAGCTGTTGGCAGTGTTCCTCGCTCTCCACCGTTTTTTTCCGGTGTTGGAGCGGCAACACGTGCTGGTCAGGACGGACAGTACGGCGGCGGTGGCGTATATCAGCCGTATAGGGGGTATGCGCTCTCGCCGCATGTCTCAGCTCGCCCGCCGTCTGCTCCTCTGGAGTCATCCGCGGCTGAAATCGCTGCACGCCATTCATATTCAGGCAAGCTCAACCGTGCAGCCGATGCGCTCTCACGGCAGCCTTGCGTCCTGGAGAATGGAGACTCCACCCCGAGTCTGTTCAGCTGATATGGGCGCGATTCGGGGAAGCCCAGATCGATCTGTTGCTTCCCCCGAGATCGCTCATTGCCAGTTGTTTTTTCCCTGACCGAGTGCTCTCGGCACGGATGCACTGGCTTACAGCTGGCCTCGGGGCACGCGCAATACGCGTTTCCCCCAGTGAGCCTGCTCGCGCAGTTACTGTGCAAGGTCAGGGAGGACGAGGAACAGGTTGCTGGTTGCGCCCCTCTGGCTCAACCGGACCTGGATGTCAGAGCTCTCCCTCGCGATAGCCCTCCCCTGGCAGTCCCTTCGAGAGAGCACCTACTCTCTCAGGGACAGGGCACCACCTGGCACCCTCGCCGATCTTTGGAGATTTTTAGACGCGAGGAAGACTTAGGTAACCTCCGATTGCGGTGGCTAATACCGTCACTCGGGCTAGAGCCCCCTCCCCGAGCGCGCCTATGCCCTGACGTGAAGTCTATTCACTGAATGGTGTGTCTCTCGCTGAGAAGACCCCCGTAATTTGCCAGATCAGCGTTGTGCTTTCTTACACCGAGAGAAGTTGGAGAGCAGGCTGTCGCCCTCCACACTCAAGGTTACGTGGCTGCCATCTCCGCTCTCATAACGCGGTGGCTGGCAGCACCGTGGGAACGCATAACCTCATCATCCGGTTCCTCAGGGGCGTTAAGCGAATTAATCCACCCCGCCCCCTCTCATGCCCTCTTAGGATCTCGCCCTCGCTACACAAGCCGCGTCAGATCCCTTCGATCCTCGACTCAGTATATTTCTGTCCCTGAAGACAGCTCTGCTGGTCGCGTTGATATCGATTAGAGGGTCGGGGACCCGGAGGCATTTTTCGGTCAGTGACTCGTGCCTGTAATTGGGCTGGCTTCTCTCACGTCCTGAGACCCCGCCCGCGATATGTGCCCAAGGTTCCTACCACTCCGTTTTAATACGAGGTAGTGAGCCTGCAAGCGCTGCCCTCGGAGGAGGCAGACCCAGCCCTTCTTTATTGTCCAGTTCGCGTTTTGCGTATTATCCGGACCGCACTCAGAGTTTAGATCATCTGAGCAGCTCTTCGTCTGTTATAGCGGTCGGCAGCAGGGAAGTGCCGTACCGAAATAAGTTCCCACTAGATTGTGGATGCCTTTCTTTCACTATCAGAGCCGAGATGAGCCGCGTCCCCCGAGAGCGCGTGCGCACTCCACTCGGAGCTTCGCATCCTCTCGAGCGCGCGCACGCGGCGCCCCTCTAACAGACATCTGTAGAGCTGCGGGCTGGGTGACACCCAACACATTTGCAAGGTTTTACAATCTGCGAGTGGAGCCGGTTTCCTCAAGGGTATTAGGTAACCCTTGGTGATTGAGGAAACAATTCGGTAGGGTGTTGAAACACGCTTGCTGCGCCATTTTCCCTAACACGGAGATACGTGCGCCTTTTTATCTGTCAGTAAAGTTCCCCGTCAGGTGAGCCCTGCAGATTCCTCCGTGGCCCCCAGCACTGACTCAGCGGAGGAGTCACTTGCTGGCCCACTACGTTGTAGGTCTGCCCGCTGGTCAGCCCGCGTTTTGGGTAAAGGTGCCTGCTATGCGTGGTCCCCACTAGGCGATCCCATATGCTTATTCAGCCACGGTTAAGTCCCCCCCCCTGGGCGGACCCGTGTCTTCCCCCCCCGCTAACCACTCTTTTGCTATGCGTACTCCCCCTTTTTAGGGCAAGTCCATATGTAAATTCTGCCATCTATCCCCCCTTGGGTAACGGATGGCCTCCGCAGCGTCCTCCCTATCGGGATTGCACGCTTCCCAACGTACTGTCGTATTTTCCTAGAATTATCTAGATGCTCACGACTTCCCAAAAAATATATATAAATCCGTAAAACTTCTGTTGAAGTAGGATAAATTAGGGCCAGGGACACGTTGGAGGACCGCGCCCCCCATGATGTGGGTGCGTCACGCTTGCTTGACTATCTCCTCATCGGGGGTGTTGGTAAGGTGCAGTCATTATGGCGCTTTCAATGGGCTCCCAATGCGTGGATTTTACAATCAAATCCACTTATAGTGCTGAAGTTCCCCCCGAAGGGGAACGTTCGAGGTTACTAAAGTAACCCTTCGTTCCCCGAGGAGGGGAACGGAAGCACTATACTCCGTCGCCATAATGACTGTCCCTTAGCTGTTGAAAGTCTCTTCAGCTTAGAAAGGATAGCGTCTGCTGGCGCCAGGTAAGCTTATATACTCAGTTGATTGCTTATGCCGCTCACCTGCGCAGGCTTGCGCTGCCAATTCATTCTTAATTGGCCCGTTCAATACTCTTTCAGACGAGTAGCTTCTGAACCGAACCTCCCAATGCGTGGATTTTACAATCAAATCCACTTATAGTGCTTCCGTTCCCCTCCTCGGGGAACGAAGGGTTACTTTAGTAACCTCGAACGTTTGTCTAGCACTCATCTCTTTCACATACTAATTGTAATCTAGTTTTACCAGTTGCAATCATCAGTGCTATATTTCTGTTGTGTGTTTATTTAAGTAATTGTCATTCTTTTAGCACAAACATGCCTTTCTGTGTCACTGTGGATCATTAAAAGAAGCACAGGGTTCACTAAGGTCAGCACTGTTTGACTGGCTATAGTAGTTTATTTAAAAGGGATGTTTGTGTACATTTTCTAGTGTTCATGAAAGAAGAACTGTAGCGAGATTAACTGTGTGTGTTTGTGGTTTAGGTATTCCCTACATTGTGAGAGTCAAATGTCCCCAAATGGATAGTAAAAACCTTTTTTTATAAGAACTTTTTTGGTCACACTTTATTTGGAGGGTCTGTTTATTGAATTTAAGTTACATACCATCTACATGCCAACTAATTCTCATTAGATTATAAGTAGACTGTTGGGGTTGGGGTTAGGGTAAGAGTAAGTTGAGATGTACTTGCAAAGCTTCTTATAGTCAGTTAAATGTCGGTTGAAAGAGCAGTATCAACAGATATTATGCAGTCTACTAATACTCAGATGGACCATCAAAATAAAGTGTTACCCATTTTTCCCCTTAAAATAAAACAGCTCAAATCATTTGAAATAGTATAGGGTATGATATACATTTTATATATGATGTACAGTTATATGAGCAATATCACACGAGAAGCAGTGCGATAAGGCTGTATATCATCACTGCTGGGAGGCGTGCGTTAGATCAAGGCCGCAGGCAGAGTACCTTAGTGTCCCAAAAGTGACAGAATAGAATCTCAAAAACCCTTTTGTATGAGGAACTACTTTCTTCTGCCATTAATTCATTAAAAAGTCCCTTTAGAGCTACTTTTTGAATTATTCTCTAGCGTAACGTCTAAAGTGATGACCAGGTGATTTTGCTGACATTTGAAAATTATAAGGCTGAACAGCATGAAATGCCATCAGTCTAGAGACATTTTTCATTATTTCTCTGTTGCAATTAGGAGACCACAATAATTAACCAAGAAAAAGCCAAAACAAAGCAAACACTATCAGATTACTATGGTATAAATACAGGACTACAACATACAAAAGACAGAGATCGCCTCAAAATGTCACTTGAATTACAATGATTTGATCAGCTGTAGTTTAAAAATACGCTGATCTTTTGTCCTTTAAGTGCTTATTATGTGATCTCTGTTGCCATCTGTGGTGGAACGTCAACCATATTTGCTCTGCTCAATATGAAAGGCTGATGGCCACCGACGTGCAGTATTTTCAAGCTTATTTTTGAAATAGACACTGTCCTTATAAATCAACTGCACAGTTGTAGTCTAAACAACTACATTCTCACCTAAAAAGTAATACACAAGGGTGAAGAGGCTGTATGAGTGCTGTTATTGCCGAATATCGCACGGCTATAAGCCAATCAGATTCGAGAACCAGACAAAACTGTTATATAAAAATATATAATACATAAATATATAATATACAGTTCAAAATCAACTGTCTATGGAACATACACATTAAACATGAAAAGCAGTATGTGTGTGTATTACAGGAAAACAAAACAGTGGTATGATTTAGCAATTCTAAGAATTTGAAATAAAATCAATATACCAACAATTATAAATTTGGGAGTCTATTATTATTTTTTTTTTAAATAGCATTTTCATGATGGCTACCTTGTGTTTTTCTGTTTTTTAAACTGTCACATATTAATTAAGATATACAACATTTAAGAACTTAGCATTCAATAAAACCTAATGCTCTATTACTGATCTGTGCTTTTACCTTGTGGCCAACAGCATAGATAAGCAATCAGCGTGAATCATGACGTTAGGATAAGAGAAAGAGACGCCTGATTACACACAAATACAGAAGCCTTCAGTGTCTGACAAACAGCAATTTGTAAATGTCTAAATCGTGACATGAATAATGTGAAATCACTAGTGAGCTCTCAGTCAAAACAAGGCCAGCGCTTAGTCAGAGGCTTGTCTGCTGTTTTCAAAGAGGATCAGTGCTGTTTTTCCAGTTTGTACTGCAAACGTCCAAAGAAAAATAGGAAGATCCACTGACAAATATATAACCGCATCTCATACCATTTTCCAAGCTTTCCTTCCCTTCTCAAATGGGTGCTGTATGAAGAAATGGAAAAGTCACAAGGTTGTTTTTATGCAAAGTAAATGGTGTACCACATATTTAGGCATATTATTGTTGGAGAAACATAATTTCCCCCCCTCATGTGTCCTGTGATAGAGTACAGAAGGAAAGACACCAGGTGACTATGAATCAAACAATGACTAAATAATAAAATTCCATAGTGATAGCAGGATTTCCATTCAGGCCTGCTTTGCTGACAAGACATTCAGTCTCAGTGGACACTCAGAGCTAACTTTTGGCCCTGGTCTTGCAGTTAACCTCTGCAAGAGTGAAAATTCTGAGGATTTTTGAAGTGAGGCAAGCCTTGAGCATAATCAAATAAGTGCAAGCAACAACAACAAGAAATAAATAACCCTGATTATTTAAATGAAACTACTTTTATTCTGTTCCATCAAAATACAAGGGCTGCCAAAGTGTCAGTATGCCTTCGGGTATCGTATCAGAAAAGAAAGGAAATGATTAAAAGAAAAATAGCGTTAAGTCTTTTCAACAACCACGTTTAACTTTGTTTTGTTTGTTTGTTTGCAAATGAGCTAACCACGGCCATAACTTGAGGCGAAACACCTTGATTTGATTTTACAAGCAGGCTGCTCACAATTCAGGCAGAATGTTTAAATGTTGTTATTGTTAATATTAATAATTGTAATAAGAATCACCTAGCAAGTTGAAATCCATGTTTCTTTGTTGATGTGGTATGGAGATCCAATTTGGGTCCAAATTTTGTGAAGAGCAGTTGAATTCAAATTGGCAAAACTTAACAATATTATTTTTCAACACAAGGTATAAATGATCCAATACTTTGAGTACTGTTAGGACATAATGCTGAAGATGCATACCCATATGCTTGTAAACTATATCTCTTAGGGCCCTATCATACACTCGGCGCAAGATGTGTTTGGCATGATGTGTTGCTATTTTCAGACCAGCACAACTCTAGTTTTCACGTTTTGCTCGATGTTGTTTAAATAGCAAATCCATTTGCACCACTATGTAGACCCATGGGTGTGCTGGTCTAGAAAAGAGGTGTGTAAAAGAACATTGTTGGTGCATTGCTATTTTGAGGAACTGAAATAGTCTTCGCCAATGACCAGCTGAAAGCTGCCGTAAAGTCCAGCGCAGACCATGTGTTAGTTATGCGCCTATGCGGATCCAAGCTTACACATTGCTTAATACACACAGAATGTACAGCAATACACAAATATCTTTTTGCATATGAAAAAATATAATAAATGAATAAACTGTTACAAAAATTATCACATTATTTCTACATAAATATAACAACCACTGCCTCCATGCCTTTTTCAATCTATCTCTGGGAAACATCTATACACACTCAATCACATACCCTACGGACAATTTAGCCTACCCAATTCATCTGTACCGCATGTCTTTGGACCGTGGGAGAAACTGGAGCACCCGGAGGAAACCCATGCAAACACGGGGAGAACATGCAAACTCCACACAGAAACGCCAACTGACCCAGCCGAGGCTCAAACCAGCGACCTTCTTGCTGTGTGGGGACAGCACTACCTACTGTGCCACCGCGTCATCCTTGGTTGGTTTTATAATGTGTAATTATCTATCTAAAGTTCAACGTCACTTTAATGTCATAATGTGACGTAATGTAATGTCCAAAGCTAACATCATAAGCTGTTGATCTTTGATTGATTTTATGTTTTGTTGTCATGAACTAGCTAAAATTTATCTTGACATTGAAGTCTGACCTCAAACTGACGTTGGATTTTGACATCAACCTGATTTTCATATAACCATAATTCATTTAGTCTGACGTTGGAGTCCAACATACTTTTTTTACTTCTCAGTGAGGTCCGGTGCCTGCTTTAAATCTAAAAAAAAACACCAGTGTTGTGTTATTTGGTCAAACCATTTGGAAGATCTAAGCAAAAATAGCCTTCTTTACATATCCTGACCACTGGTTGCTCTTTGCAGAAACAGAACAGGTGAACTCAAGTTGTGGTTCTCATTACAAACACCAAATTTGATCTGAATACATCAACTTATTTCCTTAAATCTACTTTGACAAACTCTTAATAAAATTGGTTTTGTATATTATCGAAGAATGATTTGATAAATGGACAAATCTGTGTATAGTTCTTTTAAAGAAGTAGATTTTTCTCAATTTAAAATGGCAAAAAAAATAGCACAGAGAAAACCGCAATTTTCTTGAGTAAAGAATCAGATAAATAATTAGTTATGGCTCAAGTTTAATCATAAGTGAAGCTTTGGACTGTTGAAGGCACTAGACAGATGGAGTTACACAAAAAGTCAAGCAATATATGTGATTCATTTAAAAACTTCTTAGGTTCTATTGGCTGCCTTAAGTCCCATTCACACTGTCAGCAACATGCACAACAAAGTGACAAATCCTTTCATTTAAATGGAGAACTGATAACTTCCTTTCCCAGAGATGGGTTGCGGATGGAAGGGCATCCGCTGTGTAAAAGCGTGCTGGATAAGTTGGCGGTTCATTCCGCTGTGGCGATGCCTGATTAATAAAGGTACTGTACTAAGCCGACAAGAAAATGAATTAATAAATTAACTGATGACTTCCATTGACAAGAGAGACAGTGACCATTGGTGATAGAAATAGAAGAGAATTGACAAAAGACGTGCAAGTTCAAAATGTTATTTTTTATACAAAGAGAAGTGACTTTCACAAGTGATTATAAATGGAAGTGAAATCAGTGGAGTGCAGGTGATTAATCTGCAGTAGTGGGGCAATGGTAAAATAATGTGTTCAACAATAGCTACTGCACTAGCCAGCAGTACTCAACAGACTGACAAAGTTCAGTGCTTCGCCATGGAGAAGGAAGTACTTATATCTCAGTCAAACAATGTCTGATCTGCCTGAAAATTCACAGGTTCGATGAAATTCCCCTCCTGCCCAGAAGCCTCAGCAGGCCCTCTTTGGCCCAAGGTTTTAAGCGGGCTCAAAAATGCCAGCCGCTGGTCCCGAGGAAGCCCGGGGCTTGTTAAGGCCCCTGAAGTGACAATGGAAATGCTTGCTTTAGGTACGATAGTGGAAACGCGCTAATGTGTTGACTCAAGCCTGAATGTTTAGTGAAACCACACAGACCTGCAATTGTGCTTTCATTTAAGACATGTAACCACAATGGGAAACAATGTGTATGGTTCCTCATTCTCCACCTTACTTCCCAAAGATAAATGCAGTTCAATCAACTTTTTTATAGAAGTTATTTAGCTTTAAAATTGGAATACCACTTTTAAGTGCAACAAATGAAATACCTTACTTTCTTTGCCTGAACAGAGACATTAAATAGAGTAGCAATAATCTAGCGTCCATGTTTGTGCTCTAATGCCGAAAACCCAGTTTGAATATCATTTCAAGATGGTTAAGTAAAACTGGAGAGGTTGCATTGATGCAGTGACTTGTAATTTAGTGTAAAGGAAGCTTATCTTGTAGGAGAGTTGCAATCGAAACTCACTCCTATGACCTCAAGAGGTGCACTAATGCTACAGGCAGAGGTCCTTGTTAGCATGCCCACCTACCATGTCAGAAACAACGATTTCAATCCTGCTTGATAATGGTGAGTCTCGACCCTTACCCCTGAGCAAAGAATGCAAAAAGGACTTTGCTGTGAGTATATTGGGGCCTTTGGACATCCCATAACAAATGCATCTTGCAGGTATGAGAGCATCAAAGACAGCAGGGATCATCAGGGTCATTGCCTCTTGCTTCAGACAACAGGGTAATAGTCAGACGAAGTGCCTCACTGAAATAGCATGCACAACAGACAAGGATTATCTTAGAGACTCACCAACATTGCTTTCCAGCTTTGTCTTTGCCTTCAGGTTTTACTTGTCAAAGGCCTGACAAAGTCTTTTTCATTTAGTCTCCCCATCTCCAGACCTCCCAGTTCTGGCCAGCAGCCACCATGCCCCCAGCTACCTCCCAACCTGCATCTGTGTAGGGTACGCAGGGCCAGAGAAAGCAGATATAGTCACCCTCCCCTGGCCTGCATGGTGTGCGCAAGGAGAGCAAGGGGGTTTGGGGGAGAGGGCCCTTACATCAGTACTATGATATTAGCTGACGGATGGCTTGTGCAGGGGTACTAGCGGTGAGTAACAGACCTCCCCCCCCCATACACAAGCACATGTGGTGTCAATTACAAAAAAATTTTGTTTTTACCCACTGCCGGATGGAGAGGAAGGCTCTCTGGGCCGTTGTTTTTTTGGCAGGACAAGTAGGCAGCATTTCAATTTTGTATCAGCGTTATGGCATTTCGATCACACCATTGTTTACACTCTTATAAACAAACAGTACATTAGAGGCTCAATGACGAACAACAAAAGGATGATAGTAACCGGAATGATCAAACTTCTCTCTTCTGCATGAATATATGTGTATACAGTGTATACTTTGGTTGATTTTTTATTTTTACTACGCTTCGTTGTGTTTATACATAATAAACATAGTGCACGTTCATTTTAGTTTTGATTGGAGTGAGCAAAATAAGGAAATGAATATGTCTGGAAAGATGGAGCTCAGGATGCTAAGCCGATTGACAGTTCTTGCCGTAAACACAAGAAGCAGCAATTAGTTAATCATCTGAAAATTAGTCAGTATGTTGAATACAAAGCTATCAACTTGACATAAGAAGTCACCAGCTTAGAGATGAGCTGATTTAGATCATTTTGTAATCTAAAGTGCCTAAAATGAATATTGTATATATTTAATATTGTGCATTGTGCTATGGAAATATGCTTTTCTATGGGAAAATTGTAGAAACAAATGGCAATTCAGTTTGAAACAACTTAGGGCTTTACCACTATTCTGGTTAGCAGTACACTAAATTATGTGAATTTCCCAGAGAACCTTGGGAACCTGATTTAGTTTTATATTTGAGCAATTACTGACAGAGAGCAATACTCTGTCCCAGGTGAGCATCCCGAAAACACAGAAATCCTTTCAGATCTGACGACCCAAAACAAATTACCAGCTATTCATTCAAAAGCAACTGATTCGTCATTTTCCGTAATTGCTGACCTTTTCGTTGGCCTTTTCGTACTCAATAAAAAGTGAGAAACATTCCCGCCTACTGAGTCACTGCTGTTCACATGTGCAACTAATAGCACCTGTAAACATTGGGGGAAGTCCTTTACGCAGTTGTTAAACGAACCCCCTCTTTTTCTTCACGGAGGCCTCTACAGGGGCTCGAGTGTTTGGGAAACACTGCTGTCTTGTTGATACTTAATGCATCACAACACATTGTAGGTTCAGCGTGTTATTTGCGAGGTTTGGTTACGGAAATCTGATATGGAAACAGCCTCATGTTCTCCAGTGTGGCTGAGGGAGTGAGCCAAGCTTTGGAAAGCGCAGTTCTGCTCATGAGCTTGTGTTGATAATGAACTGCAGCTTCAGGGCACAGTTTATTGCAATGACTACCAAATCACATCGAGCAAATTTTATGTGGTAAATTAGGACAAAATGGAGCCTGAACATATCCGGAAAGCTCTTTTTGTCTTGCGGTATTAGTGGTGATATGACAGAGGAGTGTTTTCGGATAAGCTAAATTAAGCTAGCTTGTCTCCTAAGTATTTGAACACGAGTAAATGTGTAATTGGAGTGGCTAATAGCAGTAATTAGGAAACTGTTTGTGAAAGCTGTTTTTCTTTCTTTGTTTAAATGCTGCTATGTATCTTAAATATGACGACCGCAAACCACGCCGAATCAGAGCCGTCTTAAAGCTGGATCTGAATCTAAATAGACAGGGTGTCAGTCAGGTCAAATTCTGAGGTCCCAACTTTAGTCCAACTTCATAACAAAATATTATATATTGCAAACCACAAATCCACACCACTATAGGCTGAGGCACATCAATCAAAGGCCTGGCTCGTAAGGTAGGGTGGTTCCTCTGGTGTTCTGGGTGTAAGGTAATGGAAACACCAACCCGTGACGCAGACAAAAACATCTTTGATGTAAGCGAAATCCAGTTGTTCTGCTGTGAACTGTGAAATGAAAGAGAGCTGAGTTCTGAGATTGATTTGGTCATAGACTGACAAGATCATTGGGACACTGAGTTCAGGAGATTCATGAAACGACGAGCTGAGCCACTTCTTCCACTAAACATTGTTGTTTAAACTGAACAAGGGGGACTGTGGGGCTCTAACGCTTACTTTTAGACAGCCTTTCTCTGTGAGTGAAAACCCATGACGCAGGTAATAAGACTTTCCTTAACGCAAAACCCTGTCCCCTCCCCCGTCCCTATGCTTTCCATCTGTTTTGCAGACTATTTTAAACTTGTTTAATTCAAGTCTGAGTGCAGGTTCATCAAGGAAAAAGTTCATGACCATTTCAGATTACCCCGCACATGGTATATTTCTAGCAGCCTCCCATAAGTAAAACCAGCTTTGTGATGAATTAAAGCGAACTGAAGAAAACATTTTAAAGGTTATTGAACGTTGTGTAATCCACTCCCTTTATTTATCATTTGCAGGTCATTTGCAACCAAATAGACTTTGAAAACAGATGTAATGTGAAGGTCAGAGCAATCTTTTATGAAACATATTTCAAACATTTCTTTTATTATAACACAGATGGGGCATTGCTTCACAAAAGAGAGTAGGAGCCTCAAAGAAAAAAAAAAACTCTGAATAGGTTAAATAAACCAAATTCCCTGATTTAAGGGAAAAAGTATGAATCCAATAAATCCAATGGGTGGTTTCCATGGAAACTGTGTAAATAAGTTCCATTTCATTACCACTCTATGGCGACATAGACTTTCCTAGAGAGAAAAGCTTTCAGTTAAAAAGGACTGGGAGAATATTATGTACTTCTCTCATATGCCAACCGCTCCTCATGGCACACTGTCTGTCATGACCTCATCATTTATTGACCACCTGCTTTGTCCAGATCAGTGGTAAAAGGACAATGTTTGTGGTATTTCTGCCTGAACCACCTGGCAGTGGGAAAGAGGAAGTCAGGAATGATGGCCTCGCTCTTGTTCATTCAACTGTAAGCCAGCTCTGGGTCAAGGAAGTGACCTGAAATCCAGTTGGTCCACCCAACAAGAATGTAAAAAACAAGGAAAAAGAAACAGAAGTGTGTCATATTTGACACGCTCAGACAGTCTGCCATCTGAGAACTTTACTGTTAAAAGGTTTGGGAAATATATATGTGTATCATTTGTTCACCTGTATTTATTTGAAAATCTGTCATTTTTAATTAGGGATGCACCGATATGGATTTTTTGGCCGATACCGATAACTGATCATTCTTCAGACTTGAAGGCCGATAGCCGATACGTATAGGCCGATAATTATAAATATTTCAAAATGGTATATTTTTATACAGCAAACTTCATAAAAGATTGAACTGCTCTTATGAACTGAATAGTCTATACCCTAAGCAAAAAAGGTATAACTTTAAAATTGCAAGGTAATTATATAGACCTATATTCACATTTTCACATAAATCAGCATGCAAAAAAAAAACATTACTTCCTTTTCTTCAAAGTAAATTAACATGCAACATGACTGTTGCATAAAAATAATCGGTTAAATAACAAAATGGGATTTAATCAACAAGCAAGTTAAATATATTTAAATAAGATGAAAATGAAAGAGCTAAGGACTGAAACCAGCTCAAATGGTCTTGAATAAACTTACAGTGTTACAGTGATGTACACATGTACAAATGTCATGTCTGAAAAAGCCTTTTTCAAAGGTGTTTTGACAGTTCAGAGCCACCGTACAAGCAAACAGCTAAATTTAGAAAGTACGTTTAGAAACTGTACGTTTAGAAAATGTACGTTTAGAAAAAGCACAGATTCATCCTATTTGGCGTTTTAGATTCTTTTGAACACACGTTGGTACTGCTTGTCTATCAGATTACGCTTCTGCGCTCGTGGTCGCTGTCAATTGTGGGAAAAATGGATGTAAGGTTTATGATAAATCGCTGAGAGTTTCACTCAACTGTAGAGGCAGAGTTGCCATCAGAGTCAGATTTTCATACAAAACCTGCAATGAGCTGACTTTATGGCAAACACAGAGCTGAATATAAAGACAGAATGATCGGCTAGTCGAGAGCCTCTATGACTGGATTCACCTATCACCTCTCCCCTGTGCTATAGTGTGTGTGTGCGGAGACAGCTCGCGCGCTCGTTATAATCAATATGAATATTCCGATCAAACTGAATACAATCTTACATCAATAACACACGGCAAGCAACGCGTTGATAATTACAAATAATCGGATTACAAACAATTGTTATGTTTACACGTGTTGTAAAATGTGCGGGTCCTTTAAGGGACTGGGCTGCAGTTTGGGGTGTGTGTGAAGCGGAGAGGGAGAGAGAAAGGAGGAGCAGTTTTTGGGCAATGAGACTTATTTTCAATGACTTATTTGTTTTACCACACGGAAAGTAATAAATATTTTGGATTCAGTTACATGTATCCTCGTAATTCAGCAGCTGCAACTTAAAGAGAAGGCAGTTTACCTCAAAACTAACATTATTCAGCCCTGGAGTAAGAAGTTAATCTTCCCTGCTATCTCTAACACAACAAAGAGACGGAGCAGGAAAGGTTTAAGGCTGATTTATACTTCTGCGTCAAACGCACGTGTATGCTATGGCGTTAACGCATAGCCCTGCGCCGTGGCCGTCTGTGTCAATGACGTGAACCTCTCAACAAATGTAACTACACGTCGTAACCACGCGTAGCGCAAGCTCTGTGATTTGTCAGCTTGGTAGCGCTGACGAGTCTGGGCGGGACCGAAAGCCGCGCGAATGGCGCGAGCTGGGCGCGAGCCCAATGGAGCGATTGTTTACAAGTGTGGAGTCCCGAGAAGGAGCTCCGGATGGAAAGCTTTGTTTTGTGTTTACCTCATAGCTAAAGTTGTTGCACGTCTGCCGGTTCCTGCCTCAAAATGAGCGAGTTTGAGCCGATGGTTACGCCGGTCACTTGACGCAGAAGTATAAACCAGGCTATATATATGTAATATTTTTCCTAAGGCGATTTAAAGCAAAATACACAATGACACTCAATCAAACACATCTACAATGATAAGGAACATGGTTACTTACTGAGTTATTAACACACAGCAATACCACATGAAGAAATGACGGACTTATAAACAGTGTAAGGAGAGATCCATTAGAGTGCACTGGGCAAGTCTGAACAAGTTCTGTCCGTGCGTGGGCGGCAGGCAGGTCTGTACAATTACGCAATTTATCAGCTTAAAGATATCGGCCTAATTTATATCTAATATCTAATACCAATTATCTTAAAAATAGCATTTATCGGCCGATAACGATATGGCCGCCGATATATCGTGCATCCCTATTTTTTATACATTTTATGCTGTTTTTCTTTCTTCGTTTAAATACTGCTATTTATCTTAAATATGATGACAGCAAACCATGTCGAATTAGAGCAGTCTAAAAGCTGGATCTGAATCTAAACAGACAGGGTGTCAGTCAGGTTCAAATTCTGAGTTCCCAACTTCAGTCCAACTTCATAACAAAAGCACAAAAAGTGGAAATAAGGAAGTCAGGAATGATGGCCTAGCTCTTGTTCATTCAACTGTAAGAGCTCTGGGTCAAGGAAGTGCCCTGAAATCATGCTTACCTGTACTTAAATGAAAATCTGACATTTTTAATACATTTAAATTCATTGTTTTCATTTATTAACTTATTTATTATTATTTATATGTAGTTACATTTTAGGTTGCTATGAGATCAACACATTTTATTTTAGATACATAATGCTACAACTTGTTAATTTGAACAACTACAACTTTGTAACATTACTACAGGACTGGCACAGCTATATGCCTTTGTCAAGTCCTCCTTGGTGTACACTGAAAACAATTTTTAAAAAGCTGACATACAGCCCATCCTAAAATCAGTTCAGATATGACACACTGCTTACATATGGACTCAGAATCCTTGGATTGTATATAGTGTTTGTCCACCTTTGGATAAGTTTTCGCAACTCCCACTTAAAATAAATGGGAGAAGAAACTCTGATTAGTTTAATGCATGCTACACATCCATTACTCATTAAGAGAAAAAGATAACCATTTTAGACCATAAGCTGTGAGCGCCAACTGTTTCTCCTGTACTTAAAATAGTAAAAGGGTATATGGACCACACGCTTTAGACCACAGGTGTCAAACTCAGTTCCAAAAGGGCCGCAGCTCTGCACAGTTTAGTTCCAACCCTAATTAAACACACCTGATCAAACCAATTGAGTCCTTCAGGCTTGTTTGAAACCTACAGGTAAGTGTGTTGGAGCAGGGTTGGAACTAAACTGTGCAGGGCTTCGGCCCTCCAGGAATTGAATGACACCCCTGCTTTAGACCATGCAAATCAAACAAAATCTCTGGCACAAACAAAAACACTGTTTTCCGCTGTCTATTAAAATTTTACAACTGGTTACACACACAATTGCTTCATGTCACACGATTTTTGAAACATCTCACTCAAAATATAAACTACGCTCCAAATCTCCAAAACCATAAGCTATTTCTCAGCCTTAAACCTTGAATAGCATAAAACATTTTATTTTTCAAAACTCCACACACAATTCTCTACCTAAAACACAAAAATCTAACATGAAGGTACTTGCTTTTCTTTTCCAAACACAAGCAATCAAAATGCTACACTTATTCACCAGGGGACACATGCGCAATCCTTAAATGTAAAAAAAAACTAATTTATTAAAGGGCATGATGAATATTAACTTTAGTAAGCTGTTTGGACAGAACTGTGAGTAGGTATAGTGTGTCCACAGTCATATTGGCGTGATATAATCACAATATGTCTCTTTTTAAATTTCCTGACATTAAAATAGGATTCAAATCCCAGTGATTTTGAGGCCCACCGCACCATGACATAAGAGTGCGGTTTTCCCCTATAATAACATACATATCCACAGAATAATTTTTTGCAAATAAACTGGGATTAAAACATGTTACAACTTTCTGTGAGCAGCTGCTCCTTAATAATTAATTTCTTAAGTTTTTAAAACAGAGCATGTTTGTAATAAAGTGAGTAAAATCGTAATGTAATTTTTATACGCTATAATCACCACGGCAGCATGGTGTCAATAAACACGCATGTGTGTGTGTGTAGTGTACTGCATTTGTCTGTGACTCATCATTTCAGAAAGGCTTGAATAAACTCCACCACAAATACATCAAATAAACGTACTTAGTATTTTTGTGGTATTTTTGTGGTAATTCTGTTTATCTGATGTAACGCAGGAAAAGAAGACACGCACATAGGGGCGGTGGGCGGCGAGAAGCAGCTCATTTGCATTTAAAGCCACAGGCTACAAAAACAGCTACACTGAACTCAAATGCCAAAATGGGCAGGTTCTGGAGGCTATAATAAATAATCTAATAAGTATTGTGAGCTGACATGTTAGACACATACTGGAGACACCAAAGTGTTATCTTACATTTTGAAAAAGGGGTAAAATAGGTGCCCTTTAACTGATCACTAACCAATCACTGCTTTACTGTAGTAGAGGCCTATAAATAGGTCAACGGCAGGAATGGTGTTCCAAACTAGCTTGCCACCCATCTACAATTTGTAGTTTTGTACCTCCTTCATAGTCACCTTTTTCTAAATCCTGAATTCCTCCAAGAAAGGAATTCTTCTCAGCCTGGTGCTTGAAAGTGTATGATGGCCAACCCTATGCCTGCATGCTGCGTCTCCTGGAAAAGGATGCCCCCCCCCCCCTTTTTTATAAACAAATAAAAGAAAATCAGTAGTGTATTGTTTATTTCAACAAGTCAATGAGCTCAGTATAGCTAATGGTAATACTGATTCTGTCTAATCATTTCTCCTCTAAATCACCTCCATATTGCTTTAAAATACAGCTTTCGATCTAGGATTCAATTATTTCTGATTCATTTTGTGATCTGCTAATATGTACTCTGTGCTATCGCTCTTCCTATTACACCAGAAACCAGACTTTTTTGTCCAATCGAAATCAAATTTACATTCTTTTAATCATTTATCCACTAGAGTGCACTCACCATACAAAAATCAGCAACAACGAGAACAGCTTTAGTGTGTATTTACAGGAACAATTCTATAAAGCATCTGATTGGATATGAAATCCTGTGAGATGCAGAAATGCAGTTATGTCATCAATTTCTGATCAACACTCACTGGCCACTTTATAGATACACCTGTCCAACTTCTTGTTAACGCAAATGTATAGTCTGCCAATAACATGGCAGCAACTCAATGCATTTAGGCATGTAGACATGGTCAAGACGATCTGCTGCAGTTCAAACTGAGCATCAGAATGGGGCAAAAAGGTGATTTAAGTGACTTTGAACGTGGCATGGTTGTTGGTGCCAGACAGGTATTTCAGAAACTGCTGATCTGCTGGGATTTTTACACACAATCATCTCTAGGGTTTACAGAGAATGATCCGAAAAAGAGAAAATATCCAGTTGAGCGGCAGTTATGTGGGTGCAAATGCCTTGTTGATGCCAGAGGTCAGAGGAGAATGGCCAGACTGGTTCCAGCTGATAGATAGGCAACAGTAACTCAAATAACCACTATTTACAACTGACATCTGCAGAAAACCATCTCTGTCCATAAATTAAATAACCAATGACAACACATAACAATCATTGTGTTACAGTGCTGTATTAACAAGATGTAATATTTTGAAGGCAAAGCATGGCAAATATATAATCAAGAGTATAGGTAAAAAGACAACTCGGCACAATAAAAAAACAACACTTGAGGTCATTGAACTCTTGTGCTACTGTACATCTATACCTTTATCAAGAACACATGCTGCTTTGTGCCAAATTAAACTCTGTCCCCCTCACGTACACATACATACACCTACACATAAAAAGAGAATTGTTCAAGGTCTCCGCCTGTACTGACATTCACTCTCATGTTGCACCGAAGGTCTTGGATCACACCAGTTCAGTGAAGATGATAGATCTATCACGGAGGAGAAGAAAAGGGTCTGCCTGAATCAGGTTGCACTGCCTCAGGCTTAGAATGTTCCGTCTAAATATAGGTCATTTCTGCAATCCTCAATTTGTCTACTTGCTAAGATACTCATCTGACAAAAGCGCCCACTCTCAGATTCTGCTATAGCTATTATAACCGTGCCCCATTGTCCGCACCCTGAAACACACATGGACACACAAACATACACACACCCTCGTACAAACACTCTAATTTCCACAACAAATCAAAGGGGCATCTTGCAGAGGAACTCTCTCACACATGCACACACCTTTACTGTACGTACCAGTATAAAGAATACAGTGTCATGAATGGATTTTTACATCAGAGCTCACTAATCAAACGAAAAACGTCATAGTGAACGTGACGTTTGAAGTGTAAACAAAAGATATTCATAGAGTTCATTGAAGACAAATAGGGTACGTGGGATGAAACTAAACCAGGTTGTACAGTACAAACAACAGTTAACAGATTAGTTGGGTTGAATCTCTCATTTCAAGACAATCACAGAAGGTCATGAAAGTCCATTATAGACATACCTCCATTGAGTTTATGAGTGCTATTAAATCAAAAAGGCCACAAACCTTTTGTAGTTCCTTGCAGCTGGGGTGGTTGTCATGTGATTAAAAAAAGCTATTCATCAAACACATATCAATTCTTTGGAAAAGTAGGCTAAGTAAACTATCATCCAAAGTCCTCAGAGACTTAATTTGTACAATGCAAAAAAACAAGAAAAAAGAATAATGCACAGCAACATGGTCGATAAGTTCACCCCACTGAAATTATTTATATTTTACACCACAGACGTTCATCACGTACATAAAACTCGAATCTAAACTGTTCTATCTTTTATATATACAGTATATAAATGCATTCACTCAATAAAAGGTTCTTTATAGGTTCTTTGACTCGTACATTTAGGAGAACCAATCGAAGTGCTATAAAGAACCTATAAAGAATGTATAATGGTAATTTTTTGCTGTTCTTTTGGGTGGTTATACTGTACACGAGGGCTGCATATTGCTGCATACAGCCGGCAGCTAGCTCTCTGCAACTCTCACATGGTCGCCCACTGAAGCTAAGCAGGGCTGCGCCCGGTCAGTACCTGGATGGGAGACCACTTGGGAAAGCTAGGTTGCTGCCGGAAGTGGTGTTAGTGAGGCCAGCAGGGGGCGCCCAACCTGCGGTCTGTGTGGGTCCTAATGCCCCAGTATAGTGACGGGGACTCTATACTGCTCAGTGAGCGCCGTCTTTCGGATGAGACGTTAAACCAAGGTCCCGACTCTCTGTGGTCGTTAAAAATCCCAGGATGTCCTTCGAAAAAGAATAGGGGTTTAACCCCGGCATCCAGGCCAAATCTGCCCACTGGCCTCTGTCCATCATGGCCTCCTAACCCTCCCCATATCATGATTGGCATATCATCACATCACTCGTCTCCTCTCCACCAATCAGCTGGTGTGTGGTGTGCGGTCTGGCGCAAAATGGCTGCCGTCGCGTCATCCAGGTGGATGCTGCACACTGGTGGTGGATGAGGAGATTCCCCCCCCATTGTGTAAAGCGCTTTGAGTGCCCAGAAAAGCGCTATATAAATGTAACGAATTATTATTATTATTATTATTCATATTGGACTGATATTGTAAAAATCTAACATTGCGATTTTTTTTTATTCTGCAATATAAATGGCCATATGAATACAATTTCACTTGATAAGTTGAATAATACTTGGAAAAAATGTATGATTTTAGATTTATTGGGATGATTCTGTAGTGCATATGCATAAAATATAAACAAAAGCATGGATAAATTAAATTTCAAGAGTTCACACTTAGATATGCTTAGCGTTAATAGCAGATTTGGCGTCCTGTTCCGGGAGAGAACCCTGAGCTCTGAGATATTTAAGCCCAAGGCTCCCACCTGGTCAATCAGCATATAAAGGGGGTCCGAGATCAGGTAGGTCTCGAGAGCTCCCCCTGGAAATGGAGGAGATGGGGTGGAAGGGGGGATTCTTCCAAAAACTAAGATAGAGCAGTAGGGTCAAATCAATTTATTTATTGTAAACTTGGATTAATCTGATTGGATTATTTCTGATTATGTGCTCCTATCAAAAATAGTTTATAAAACTTCACAATGAAAAAGATACAAATTATTTAAAAAGTGGGGATGTGACAAGATCTCGGACCATGAGATCTCGCGAGACTAAATCGCAACAAGATTTCTCGTCGAGGTGAAAAGTTGTCTTGTGGGTTATGATGGAGCGTAAGGGTGTATTTAGCACTGATGATTAGTGGCAGGATTGGATTAGAACCGCACATCAAGTGCTTTGCACACACCTGACAAGCTGGTCTCGGATTTGCGCATCACTCGTTTGGGGCGGGTGAGCATGACGTAACTGTTTTTTTCTTCACCGGAGTTCAAGGGTTGCCGTGTCCAAAAGCAGAGGCTGATACAACTGCATCCACACACATTAACCACGATTTATAACATAGATTTGAATAGCACTTTAGATATGCTTAAAGCCATAATTGTCGTAAACACTAATCGAAAGTAAGACGTGTGGAGTATTCCTATTTCAGTCGCATTGCTGAAGTACAGTACAGACATGAAAACGACGTAATCAAACTATAACCATTGTGTAAGACTTTTTGCATTTTGCGACAAGATGAGCCATACACACTCAGCTGTTGAACATTTCTCTACACCCATTAAGTCAGTAAAGGACCACAGACACACATCTCCTCAGAGTGCGCGTGCACACACACATTCGTGGAAAGGAGATATATTCTTATGTGAAATTGTACAGGGAAGAAGCCAATCAGTAGAGTTTATAGCTAAATATTTAGCAGTGTTTGCAAGATTTGCAATGTGATTTTTTTCAGTTGAATAAAGTATTTTCCATTCATGTATTTCATCATTGAAGATTTCTTAAAAATAGTGTAAAAATCTTGTCTCGTGTCAGTTTTTCGTGAACCTAATCTCATGTCTCGTCTCGTGGATAAACGTCTTGTCACACCCCTATTAAACAATATTTTATTGTTTTTCTAGTAGTCGATCTGTATTCAGGTATACAGTAATTGAATAATCAAATGTAAAATAATACTGCATAGTCTTCATTTTATAAACAATTCAATAGAACGTTTCCTTATAATTTTTTCAAAGTCAAAAACTTTACAATTTCTTAGACCCAAATGCTTTTAAAATCCTTACACAGTCACAGGCCTAAAAAACACTTGTGAAATAATAAATTATAATCTAGACTCAACATTGCGTATACTCGCGATGTGACTATTACTAAAGATCACATTGCGCTATCGATGCTGAAACGATATTTTGTGGAGCCCTATATTGTGCACACACAACTGTATTAAATAGCACTAAAGATTCCACCCTATATGATTACAAACAAAGAGGCAATTTTACTGATACATAGCACCTATATATTTGCTATTTAGCACCTTAACCAGCCCAAATAATTGTAGAACTATTACTGGTTCTGCATAGATGTATACTGTAGATTTCTATGTCATTCACCTTTTCCTTCTCATTTTGATTACTTTCAGTGGTTCATTTCAGGTGATCTGCTCTTATTTCTCTTTCCCTGAATGGATTTCATATGTATCTTGGTTAATAAAGGGCAATAAGATACTCAGAAACAGGTAAAAGAACAAAAGAAAAGGCGTAGCCCTCGCCCCCCTCACTCCAGTGCCTCGCTTTTCACCAGAGACAGCAAATCCCCTCAGAAAAACAGACTTACGTAACCGCACAGCGCACCTGCAGCGAGCACAGAAGAGAAAACTTGAAAGCAACAGTGTTTGAATGGCTGGACTTAAAAGACATCCTGGACCAACTGTCATAATATGTAAAGCAATATGGTCCTAATTTCTACTACTGTCATCTGTAATTGTTTAGAATCGACCTCTTGCATTGATTCTGTCATCAGTTTAAGTTTATTTTAATGAGCGTTTAAAAACTAAAAAAAAAAAAACTAAAAAAAAAACTCCAGATTGTAACCTTGTATACTTCATTCACTATATGGGAATGTCTAACGGAGCTATGATGAAAGCCAGTCCAGCATAAACAGCGCAGAGGGGAAACACTCATGCAACCCTTTGACCCTGCAGTGTTGTCCACATGTTGGATGTTGAGGTTGTCTGTGGTCATGCATTTAAAGCTTGGAATAGCTTGGAATTTCTTGCCACCTTGTGGACAATAGGGATACTACAGAGATGTATATGCAAATATGAAGTGAATATAAGTATCACTGTTGTTTTGGCCCGATTAATAAACATATGGAATACTTTAAGGTATGCAATGGTGATAATATAATGAACACATTGTTTAAACACCCCCCACCCTCATATTAGAATGTGGATGTTTAAAGAAGATGACTAACAAAATAATGTTAAGTGTGACAGTTTATACTCTAAGGAATATTTAGAGTTTTGGCGGTTCATTCCGCTGTGGCAACCCCAGATTAATAAAGGGACTAAGCCGACAAGAAAATGAACGAATGAATGGATTTAGTTATTCCATGAAAATCTTAAATAAATAAAAACTAATTACTGATTTTGCTTTAAACCATTATACTTTGCCACTATTCTTCAAACCACTTGTTTTTAGATGAACTGCAATTGATCTGATCTCTTACATATTTTATTACACAAGTATTGTTTCTTTTGAGTATATATCTGTGTGCGGAATGAAAATTAACTCGTATTTGACATATATTTTGACAATGTATTTTCACAAAAGTTATTTGAAACATTAAAGAAAATAATTGACCTGCATTAATGGTGTTTTATTTATATTAAATATATTATATTTGTATCATTTTCAGGCTTGTAGCCAGGGGGAGACTGAATGGTTTAAAAGACCCCCCGACCACCAACCCCCACTGACAAAGGTCAAGAATGTGTCCCATACATGAGCTGATTTGGCCTACTTTGACTTGTTATGTCATCAAAAGTTATCAAAATAACCCATTGAATAAGCGGAATCTGATGGAAGTAAAGTCAACTTTCACTATTCTGTTTTTATAGAGAAAACATGTTATAAGTAACTTCTTTTCTAAATCTTGGACTTTATTCTTAAAAATGACCAATATAATGTTGCGAAGCACTAAAAGCGGCCCATATTAATACTCACTCGACTATTGTTGTTATCCCTGAATTTTCAAATGTACTTTGCATTTACAAGAAAAGCTAGAAAAATCGTGATGCTTTACATTTGTATTATGTTTCTTTTTTTATTATTAAAATGGTCAAATTCTGAGACTGAAGAAAGTTGAAAAAGTCGCCCATTTTGTTATTTGCCTAATAAATGACAATAGGCCACAGTTTTAAATGTAAAACTTTAACAGACTGCTACTTTGATATGATATATCATAAAGTAGCCTAAAAATAAGTTGCCTCTTCATAGTACTTAATTCTAAATCTTAAGAAAATGTTTGGTACATCAAATTTGGTACATCAAAAAGTGTGACCATCTGAAAAGCTAATCCAGAGAAGAAATGTGCTCAAAATCTCACTAAAATGCAGTTTTTAAATCTCATAATTAAATAGAAAATGAATCGAATGACTGCAAAAAGGTTCACTTTTTTTAGAAAAACAGAACCACCCCTTTTGCTAGGCTGGCTATAGGCTTGCGAATTTAATTTTATAGAATTTTATTTAATTTGTGAACACCAACACTGGACATGTCATCTCCGTCCCAGTTTGAGTTTGGACCAGAAGTCCATGTCTGAATTTGTACTTCATTCAATTAATTAAATTAATAAAAAATTACCATACTATATATCTACAATTGTCTTTTCCTTCATTGCGGTTTTTCTTTTGTTTTTGAGTTTGATGGCTCTTATGACACGTTGATTGGCTGTCAGGAATGGAGAATAATGAAATCATGTGCTCTATGAGAAGTGTGTCTCCATTTTTTCAGTGTTTTAATTTAATCAACACACACTTATTATGTGAATAAGATATTATGAATAAGATATAATTACATGTGTAGGGCTGCACAGTGGCTCAGTGGTTAGCACAGTCACCTCACAGCAAGAAGGTTCCTGGTTCAAGTCCTGATTTGGCCTGTTGGCATTTCTGTGTCATTTCTGTGAGTGTGTTTCCCCCACACTCCAAAAACATGCGCTACAGGTGAATTGGAGGGACAAAAATAGCCATAGAGTATGAGTGTGTGTGTGAATGCACACACCACTGCATAAAACATATGCTGGAATAGTTGGCAGTTCATTTTGCAGTGGTGAGCACTGATAATTAAGGGACTAAGCCGAAGAAAAATATAAATACATGCATGAGATTACAATTAAATAGTAATACTTAAGACTCTTCCATGTAAACATTCAGTGATATGGATTGCATGTGTTTATTTTTAAAATGGACATCACAAAAGTGCTGATTGTGTGTAATTAACTTTTTTTTTTTTAATGTAAGCTAGATTACCCTTTTTAGAGAAATGCTGTCCAAATTCATGTTGATTTTCCACAAATGTGGAAAGTGTTTGGTGAAATGTTATCAGTACAACTTGGGCTAGTTATAAGCTAATAGTAATAACATAGGCTGCACTGTAAACGTGCCTCAGGATGTGCTACTGAGTGCTGCTTTTGGTCTTGAAATTATTATCTATTTTTTTCATTTGAATATATCCTCACCATGATGTTCTATATCAGTATCAGAAAAACACTCAGTTAAAGCTATTTGCATTTAGTTTGAAGAACAGACTGCAATGTCGTAGTAAATGAAGTTAGTCATAGTAAATGAAATAATTATTGTACATGTGAAGCTCCAGTGAGATCAAAATTTTTTTTCGTAAACAATTCTAAATTTATTTGCGTGTTCCGCATTTACTGTGAACCCATCCATGTTGGCCAAACAGTAAGGAAAAAACAGTGAGCACAAAAACGTCATGAGGTAAAAAATCTTCACCTTGGATAGAGTCTTCAGAAAGTTTCCGTTTCGGTCACCCAATTTAAATGTGTAAATGAACTACTTTTATTTGCATTTACAAGAAGACATCTAGGTTGTGCATTATCTCACTTGGACTTCATTGAACTAAGCGCATCACAGAAATGAGCATGTGTCTAGTACTATTTGTTGGCTATAATTTTGGCCACTTAAAAGATATGGCCACAGACATATCATCCTGCAGCCCAAGATCTGTTACTCACTAAAGCTAAGCAAGGCCTGGATACGAGACCATACATTGGCCCTTAACCATTATGGCCTCCCGATCATCCCCATCCACCAAATTGGCTCTATCACTGTCTCTCTACTCCACCTCTAGCTGGTGTGTGGTGAGCACACTGGCGCCATTGTCCTATGGCTGCCGTCGCATCATCCAAGTGGATGCTGCACACTGGTGGTGTGAAGAGACCCCCCCTCTCATTATTGTAAAGCACTTTGGGTGTATGGCCATACACGATAAATGTGCTATATAAATACATACATTACATCATTTTCTACTACTTGTAGGCTACTATTTGTTGACGCTGTTATATGGTTTTGTTACAGTTTTTTCCAATTGTTTACACACATTTTCTGTAAGCAGGTCTCATATAGACAATAGACAATTATAAGAACAGTTGAACACTGATGTGCTTAATGTAAAACACTATGACCATTCATCATAATGACTTACTGTCAGCCTTTTTTGTTCAGTGTTACACTTACTACAGACAGATAGTACATAGGCCTACAGAAGTGCACTGTAAAATATTTCAGAATATTGTTTTATACAAAACCCACAAATACCAAATACATTTTACTGTATTTTCCCCACAAAAACTGTGTACACAGTGTTCGTCCCACCCAACACAAAGTTGCAGATAACGTGGTCTACATGTACTATCAACAGAAGTATTTACAGAATACAGTTACAGTAAAAAAAATAAAAAATAAAAGCAGCTATACTGCATCCTCTTTTCTGTTTGGTCTGGCCAAGCAGTGGGGGAAATGTCACCTTGCATGGCGAATCCAGCCATGAAAAGCATCAACTGCTATAGGGGTATACGTGTGTGTGGATTTCGGTCATACACTTTCCATGTCCAGGCAGAAAACCAATTCCTCAATAGGATTGAGGAATGGAGAATATGGAGGGATATAAACCACTAAAAATTGTGGGTGGGCAGTGAACCAGTTATGATCCAGATGAGCTCTGATTATAAAATACAGGGTTGATTTTAAAATTCTTCTTTTCACTTATAAAGCTTTGCACAATTCTGCCCCGGCCTATGTCAGCGAGCTTATTAGGCCATATACAGCTTGTAGATTCTTAAGATCACATGATCAGTTTCTTTTGTCTGTCCCTCGGTCTCGCTGCAAGTCAAAGGGTGATCGAGCTTTCAGTGTTCAGTGTCTCCCTCTGAATATCAGAATCTCTCCTTCTTTGGATGCTTTTAAATCTAACTTAAAAACACATTTTTACTCTCTTGCCTTTGACTGATGCATGCATGTTATTTTTTTTTATTATTTATATTTTAGTATTACTTTTAAATATATTTCATTGCATTTTTAATACCAGTTATTTTTAGTTTTATTGTCTAGTTTATTTTATTGTAAAGCACTTTGGATCAACTATGGTTGTGTTAAATTGTGCTCTATAAATAAAGTTTGCCTTTCCTGATTTCTAAATTGAAATTCTGTGTAAAAGGTGTTTACTCATGTGATGAGTTAGCATGCAAAGTAAGGCAACTGACTTTACAATTGTGAATGACAGTGTGTTCCTTGTGAAAACAAAAGATGTTCTGCATGAAAATTGTGTAAAATGCAGAGAATTGTGTGTAGTGTTTTGAAAAAAAGTGTGTTGTAAACCTGCAATTTGAGTTTAATGCAGGAATTGTGCTTGTAGTTTAGCAGAATTGGTTCAGGGGGTTGGTGCATCAGTTACATGTTGTAGAAATTGTGTCTGTAGTACAATAAATTGTGTGTAAACAACTAAGAAAAACTGTAATATGTTCAGTTAATGACAGTAGAACAGATGGAGGAAAAAATGCTCAACGAACCGCTGTAACTGAACCGCTCTCAATACCAGTGTCACATTCTTTCAGCTGGAAAGACCAAAAAGCGTTTCAAATGGAGGTGTGAAAAACCATGCTGAAACAGGGGCTGTGTGATGGAACTTTTGACTATAAAACAATAATTTACAGACAACTTACTTACAGTTTGTGATGCTGTGGTCAGATCTAGAACAGAACAATCTGCAGTCAAAAGGAAAAAGAAAATAAGTACAATAGCAGTATAATAGCTAAAAGTAATCATACATAAATTATATCACACATAACCTGCTGTGATAACGAGGCGGTGTTGTTTTTCTGAAGTCAGACGAGGAGTAAACTGGAGAATTTAATACTAAATAAAATATGTCTGATCTCCGCGTGTCAGTGAATGTACTATATGCCTAAAGGTAACGTTAGCATCACATGAAGGCAAGCATAGCAGTTCATCAAAGGCTGTTTTTGTCCGAAGTAGAATTACAAATGTGATATTAATGGTATATAACAATTCTGTTAATAAAAAAATAATTAATTAAGCAAACGAAAGTACATAAAGCCACAGCAAAACTGTTTTTATATTAACAGTCAGGCGTCAACGACCAACACGCGTGCAGCTTTCCTTTAAAAAATGGACAACTTAATTAGACGCTTACTACCACCTAGTGGCAGATTTAGATTCGATTTTGAGAAATATTTCAATGAACAAAATAATTTAATATTTAATTTTCAGTCAAAAATTTATGTAAATATAAACAAAGGGGTTGTTAGAACTGTGATTATACTCATCTTTGCATTTGAAATGTGTACTTCTTACTTTGAAGAACATATTAACAGACATTTTAAGGAAAATTTTGGTAAACAAATTGTTTTTTCTTATATGACTTCAGTTAGAAAATGCACCACTCTAGTGGTTAAAAAACCTATTCAAAATATGTTTTTTGTTAAAAGATCTCATTGATTGAAGCCCAAAAGTGTCTCACCCACATTCACCAGCAGATGGCACAATTGGTCTGATTCCACAGCGCTGTTCTGAACTGTCTGTCTGTCTGTCTGTCTATATACCTACCAAACACCTACCTACCTGTGTTGTGCTTTTTGTGTTTGTTTGTTTGTTTGTTTAGTTTGTTTGTTTGTTTGTTTGTTTTATTTGTTTTTGTTTGCTGTCCTGCTATCTACTATAATGGACATGTATATCTAACAAAAAAGAAGAAAGGCTCTGCCATTTGTAATTTTAAAAAGTTACATTATAATAAACATCCATATATTAAATATATCTGTCCCATATAAAAGACAGAGGATTCTAACAATTTGTAGGGGACTGAGCTGAAAAGAAAATGAATGAATGAATGAATGAATGAATGAATGAATGAATATTGTTTTTGATGGCGTCACGGTGGCTCAGTAATTAGCACAGCTGCCTCACAGCAAGAAGGTTGCTGGTTCAAGTTCTGGCTGGGTCAGTTGGTTGTGTGTGTGTATGAATGAATAAGAGTGTATGGGTGTTCAGTACTGGGTTGCAGCTGGAAGGTCATCCGCAAATAAAACATATGCTGGATAAGTTGGCGCTTCATTCCACTGTGGTGACCCCTGATGAATAAAGGGACTAAGCCGAAGGAAAATTAATAAATAAATAAATTAATATATATATAGTGCAATGAGGCTGTATATCGGCACTGGTGTAAGGCGTGCATTGATACCAGTGTGATATTCCGTTTATACAACAGTTTGACGGCATAATCATGTATCTAAAATAGAAAATGTCTAATGTCTAAAGTGATGAAAAAAACTGGTGATTTTGCTGACATTTTAAGATTATAAAGCTGAAAGGCATGAAATGCCATCAGTCTACAGAGATTTTCCAGTATTTCTCTGTTGCGATCTGGTTAACACAAAACTGTGTTTCTCAGTGGCTTTGGTGCATTTCTCACAACACTATTTACATTTGCACAACACTTAATGCATTTCTCAAAACAATTAGTCATTTGTGCACATCATAGTAGCGGTTTCTCATTCCTTCCAACAAACTGCAAATGCTTTTGAACATGCATCAACTGCTTTCATACAACTCTCTGTTGTTTTCTAACATTATCATTTGCTTATGTCATGTCAGTCTAAATGAACTAAACTTGTGAATGCTGAATAGTCATTCCATTTAAAACTAATAGTCTTCATTTCATTACTTGAGTTATTACATACAAAAATGACGAACTAGTTGTCAAAATCTATCAAGCAAATTTAAAAAACATTTGAAATCTTTTTTTTCATGAAAATGTCTTCTAAATTTCATGAATGATTTACAGACCTGTGTATGTTGTAGGTTCAGTTGCAATATGTACTGCAATATTTTTTACAATTGTGCACAGCTCTGCTCAAAGGAAGTTTCTGTTTGTTGTAAATAAGGTTGTATTTATTCTTTTGAACAATGCTGTGAATAAATTAGGATTGTAAAGAGTGAATGCAGTAAAAATGTGAAACATACATATTCAGTGTCTTATACTACCTCACTAAATGCAGTGATGTCTAAATTTACTGTAGTTTTCAAATGACTGTACTAATAGTAGTGCTGTCTTGAGCATTTTCAGGATGTGTCAACAAAATATTTTTTGCATTGAAGAAATGTAACTTACATCATAATAAAAACATGACAAAGCCATCTGGCTATCTTCATAAACAATGGTGTCAGGACCAGTTGTAAGAAATGCACCAAAGCGACTGAAAAAAACTGTAATTAACCCCGAAAAAGCATTGCACTCACTACCAGCTTACTTTTGTGTTAGCGATAAGGAAAATGTTAAACACATGCAGCATTTATTTTTTTCTTTCTGTTTACTAAACTAGTCTGAAGTAACGAAAACAGGAGACATAGATGGCCAAACAAAAAGTAACTAAGGGTTATACAAAGAGTGGCCAACACAAAATACATTACTGATATGTGAGTCACATCTCACAGTCAATACACTACAATTGAAATAGAGCACTACAACATAAAAAATAGAGATTGATTTAAAATATCACTTACCTGTTTAATAATGTTTTGATCAGCTGTAGTCAGAAATTATGTTGTTTTAATCAGCTAAGAACTTATTATGCCTTCTCTGTCGCCATCTTGTGGATGAAGAACATCTTTTCTCCGCTCAATACTAGGCTAATGGCTACTGACGCTCTCAGAAATTATAAATATTTTGAAATAGGCACTGTCCTTATAAATAAACTGCATAGTTGGAATCTAAACAACTACATTCTCGACTGAAAAGCCTCAAAAGTACATTATGTTGTCCAACAGCAGCAATATTTGTCAAACTGTGGAGTGTACTTCTTGTTGAATGTAGGCGGAGTAATACACAAGGGTGAAGAGGCTAGACGAGTGGCAGAATATCGCGGCTATCAGGTAATCTGAAAGATCCAGACATAACTGTTGTTTAAATGGATATAGTTCACTCCAAAATAAGAATACTGTCATCTTTATTCACCCCTTGTTCCAAACTATTTTTGATGTTTTTTATTCTCTTAAAGGCACAAAAGAATATAGTCTGAAGAAATCATTTACTTTCATAGTATTAAATATCTGCATCCATGTTGAACAGAAACATCTCATAAATGTGTGTAAATGAAGATTACATTTTCATTTTTGGGAGAACTAACAGCTTCAAAATAAATTCTTTAATGTTCAACAGAAGAAAGAAACTCAAAAAGGTTTTCAAACTTTATCATTTTTTGGGAGTGAACTATTGCTTTAAGGCACAAGGCTGGCCACACCAAACTACCGATATATTTTGCATATTCTCTTACACTGAGAAGCGTATGCCATTGCCCACTTGATTGCTATGGTAAATCATAATTTCCATAGTTGGCAGCTGGTCACGTGACTTGGCCTGCCTGTAGCGGTTGGAATATTTCCCTGGCAGGTCACGTGAGCAGCTGCCAGTCAGGATTGAACTGTACAGGCTGCTGGTGTGCGTGCGCGCGCTCTGACGTGCTGCTCTCCTCTGCGCTCCTCTCAGCGCCTTACATGCAGCTATTGTATTCGCCACTGGATTTTAGCTATTCGCTTCGCTTTACCTTCCTTGTTTTCAGCGACGAAGGAATGAAGAGTCTTCCCAATAAACGGTAATATTTTTTTCTCGTTATGGCCATTTTATTTATGATTTCGCCATCATGGCATCTGCTTCGCTATTTATTCTTGCTGCTCTTGAATGTTGCATACCATAACAGAGATATTATGCAATACCCATTATAGCTATAGAAAGCATTGCAACGCCAAAAACAACGTGCCATTGTAAAGTATTCTCATCGTAATATATACATTTTTGCTGGTGTATAGCAAATACACCACATTTAGCAGCATTCGTTTTTTTGTGTGTGTTGGTGTCTTGTCATTGAAAATAAGCTATACGTAATTGGTAGTTTGAGCCATGATGATGACAAGACACAAAAGAAAGCAGCCACATTCACTTTTAGCGGATTTAAAATTGGATTTTTAAATATTGATATTCCAGACACATATGAGGCATCCCTTTGTGTCTGCATTTATAAAAACAGACCTCATTTTCACTGGCTGTGTTTACATGCACCATTTACTTGACTATTTTTGATTTAGTCCTTGTGGTTCACTTATGTTGCAATATTAGAGTATTCCTATATAATCTGCATATTATGATAAAACTTGTAATTATGCTTTGTAGGTATTAGGGGGCACTTTTGTGTTTTCATGATTTTAAATAAGTAGTAAATGAACAAACCTTTCATACTAGGATTGCATGATAACATTGCAATATTTTTTATTTTTTATTTTGCGATTTACATTGCAATATGAATACAATTTCACTAGATTAGTTGAATAACTATTTGAAAGAATTTTGGAAGAATTGAGATTCAATAATTGATTGGGAAGATTCTGTAGGGGAGTACTTATGCATAAAATATAAGAAACAATCTACAAGCGTAGATACATTCAATTAAAAAAAAAAATACAAATTAAATAAACAGCGTTTGGTTGTTTTCCAATGAGTCAAACTGTATTCAGGTATACAGAAATGTAATAATCAAATGTAAAATAATACTGCATGTCTTTGTTTTATAAACAATTCAATTGTTATCAGTTTGTCAAAGGACAAAAACACTTTTCTGCAAAATAATTAATTAAAATCCAGACTCAACATTGCGTATGCTCATGATGATGTGACTATTACGAATGATCACATTGCGATATGAATGCTGAAATGGAATAAATAGTACATACATTTGCATTCTTTAACAGTAAACACAGTACCACTTTGAATTCCTAGATGTAGAGTGCGAATTGCCTTAAAGCAATAGCAAAAAATAACAATATATTTTTAGGCTAAACCGTGGTCCTTAGTAATTCATAAAAAACAGGGAGGCTTTTGCTGTATTGTTCATCTAAACAGTTCTTGTGCTTATCCTGGTTTCTCCTGTACCGTATAAGAGAGCCGTAAAAATGTCTGCTCATATGTTTGGAGAATTTAGAGAATATTTAGAGGTGAAAGGGACAAAATCTTTCACCGGGACATCACTTAATAAATGGCTTTAGATATAATACATTTGTACGGTACTAAGAGCATATGCATTTTACTGATAAAAAGGCCCAAATATAAACCTTTGAAAATGGTACCATCCCAGTGGGGTATATGCACAGCTAGTGTTTTTCAGCCAATGATAAACTTTCGGTTAAAGCTTAATGTGACTATTTTCAATGTCATAAGGTTCCTTTTACAGCATCAGTGTTGTAATTAAAGTACATTCAGTTAGATAGACTTAAGTGTTCATTTAGTTGTTCAGAAATAAAACGAGATGAACAACGAATTGCCGTCAATACCAGCAGGCAAGCACAGAAACTCTATTGAAAATACTGGGGTAAAATAAACTGTCATATTTTAAAGACATGGAGGAAATGGTAACATGGGATTTAATGCAGTGCTTCTTGTCTGATCTGAGACCTCACTTTATATATATATATATATATATATATATATATATATATATATATATATATATATATATATATATATATATATGTGGCTGATTCCAGGGTTATGGATGTGACATTTGCAGTAAAAATTCAAAACATAAATTCGCAGAGAAAGTATACGTTAACATTATATTGAACCATCTGTTTATATTTTCCAAAACAACTAACCACAAAGTTATGGGATCAAAAAAATTCAATCTGTGAACATTTTTATACTTTAAATGAGGAAAATAAACAAGCATTATGGATGTGACAAAAAAAGTTTGTGAGTTTACAGTATACAACATATTTCGTAGAAATTCTGTGAATTAAACTGCACAACCCAAAATAAATAATGCTCAACAAAAGGATAAGAGTTGGCTCTTTATAGAACAAAACTGATTGATTTTATTTTTTTTTTGACATGTTTGCATTTTTGAGGGAAAAGCTTTGTTATGGATGTGACACTTTTTCGTTATGGATGTGACAGATGTGAAATTGTCATTTGTTTGACTTTGGTAAATCAAATATAATAGTTTGAAAACATTGACAGCGACATTTTTAAGTATTTTTAAAGTACTGTAAAACACTTGCCTGCGCAAAAAATGTAGAAACGGTTTCGCTATTTTGGTGAAAACATTTTTCTTTTCATGGCAAGGTTGACATTTTCATGGAATTGCTCATATATATATATATATATATATATATATATATATATATATATATATATTTATATTTATATATATATATATATATATATATATATATATATATATATATATATATATATATATATATATATATATATATCAGGCAGTGAAGATCACTGATTTTTAAAGAAGTCAGACCTTAAACGTGGCAATTTTATAATGGAAAGACAGTTCACAGAAATAGAAAAGATAAACAAGAATATATTACAAGAATATCCTAGTAGCTGTGAAGCTCTTTTTAGTTATAACCTTAATAAGAAATTTTGTGCATGTGCATGTAAACAGTCAGTGCATCTCTCTCTCATTTCCACACAAACAAGCACACACATTTAGTGGTAAAGCATGATGCCTGTGCATTTCCACACACAGATGTTCAGTAGATGGAAGTAGGCCAATGACAAATCAGTGCGTAAGCTTTTGGGTGGGCTTCGTTATGAATGTATTTTACAGATATTTAGTGCTCTACTTTCCTGTATCCCCTTTGAATGTAATGTACACAGTACGTTGGAGTAAAAAAACTCAAAATAACACTATTCTCATTTCAACCTCTATTCAGACCTTGCCGTGTCTAAACAGGATGCTGCTTATTTAGCTGAAAGTGTTGAAATATGTTGTATGTTTAATTCTGAGATACTTCAGTGAAGTTCAGAAGAGAGAATTCAGACCTGAACTATGTCTAGTGTGCTAAATTGAGTGAGTATTTATCTCAGATACTCATGGACATCATGGACTCATGGTTTTGGCTCTGTTTTTTCGATGTCTAAGCCACACAAGATAAATACTGCTCATCTGGACAGAAAAAAATAACTGTTTAGTGATAAACTAGGTGTGTGTAGCAGACCTCTGACTCCAGCTTAAGGCATGCCGTTTATTTAACAGTTTGACAGAAAATAAAAAGTTTAACAGAATATAACTTTGTTTCCAGGATTGAACTGGTGTTTTTGTTCATGTTTGGGTGTAAAATGTGCATCAGACAGTTGGTGAATGGCCTGTGGGAGGCCTGTGGGTGTGCTGTCTGAGGCTGAGACTGCATTACTGTATCTTCTGTTGCTCTTTGTTGATGTCATGGGGATTATATTCTTTTAAATCTGCTTGCTACAATAATTTGATCTGTTTTTTGGGATTATGTTTATGTTTTACAGCCTTTGTCCTCAAACATTAGAGACATGGCTTTTCCCTCTGTTTACTGAAGGCAGCAGATGATTATGAAAACCTGCTTTTATAGTGCTTAAAGCCTTCACAAACACTGTAGTTTAAGTTATAGTTAAGACAAAAGTTGTAATTTACTCAACCATTATTGCCAAACCATTATTTTCCATTCAAAACTTTTTTAGTGAAACTTCAAATTGCTAAGATTTTTTTTTCTTTCAGAAAATTCTAAAAATACTTGAAATATAATGTACAGATGTATTGCTGTCTTTAATTTACACATTAACATTTATCAGTGCTCTTATGTGGGGCCATGGTGGCTCAGTGGTTAACACTTTTGCCTCACAGCAAAAAGGACACTAGTTCGAGTCCCAGCTGGGCCAGTTGGCATTTCTGTGTGGAGTTTCCATGTTCTCCCTGTGTTGGCGTGGCTTTCCTTTACAGTCCAAAGACATGCGCTATAGGTGAATTGAATAAGCTAAATTGGCCGTAGTGTATGAGTGTGTGTGTGAATGCGAGAGTGTATGGGTGTTTTCCAGTATGCTGGAAGGGCATCCACTGCGTTAAAAACATGCTGGAATAGTTGGTGTTTTATTCCGCTGTGGCAACCCTTGATAAATCAGGGAGTAAGCTGGAGAATAATGAATGAGTGCTCGTATGTAGTTCATCAAATATGGTAAAGCTCGGCCATACTCGATTGACTTTATTGGCTCTCAAATTTCATACAAGCATGTTTGAACTTCTGTTTATTATATTTGATATGCCCTATTTGTGTGCCTTGATCAGTGTTTTTATGTGAATAATAGTTTCAGATTTAATTTGTTTATCATATTGTGTCTAAAGCTTTCAAAGCACGCTTGTTTGCATGAACTTTCAATGGAGGCAGAAATCTCTTAAATTATTCGTAAATGAACATAAATTTCAAATTTAAGATTAATAATATATTGCAAAATTGCTAGTTTATTTATGCATTATAGACTTGTGACTATCACAAAAATAAATCATCATTTTCTCTGTAAAAATGCTGGGTTCCACACTATCGATTTGTGTAGGGACAACATGAAGGAATTAACTTACTTGTTTTTGCAAATTTAAGTGGATTAAACATTAAAACAATTAAGTTGTCCCTCCAACATACAAAAAACAAACAAAAAATTGTGTTGTTTCGCCACATTTTAAATAAGTAGTTTGAACAAATAGCAAACTTCTTTGGAGTGTTATTTTTCTGTCTTCAGACCACATCAAGACCACATTTTGCTGTAGGTCTCTATGAATGGAAATGTGCAAGCTATTTTCTTTCATTGTAAATACGGAATTGATTTTAAATTTTTAAATAATTTCTAAATCTTTTATTTGTATTTTTGCATACAACACCCTGTCATTACTGCACCTTTTCATTTAAGTTTTATTTAGGCTATTTTCCCTTTTTTATTGAAATCTACAGTATGGTAGAGAAGTGAGACATGGAATGACAAGGGAAAAGAGGCTGAAAAAAATTATCCTTCTCCGTGACTCAATCTTTCATCACCTGAATGAGCCACATTGCTCAGTGCACTGGCAGGATGCAACTCTGTCCTCTGTTTGGTCATTTTCATTTCACTAAAGTGATTACCGTGTAGCTCTGTATTGATCACACACAAAGTGCTGAATCAATGCTGTATAGTCCATTCAATACTGCAGAAGCAGAGAAGCAGATAAATCACGGATCTACTTAATGTCAGGGTTGCATTCTTGCTCATGTCTACTTAGAAAATCATTGTAGCGATAAAAAACAACTGTTGAGTGTCTAGAGGTATTTCAGAAATTATGCCTCCACTCGCTCAATAAGAAAGAAAAAAGCTAATTATGGTCAGCACTTGTCTATCCAGAGAAATATACAGTACTGCATTTTTTGGAAATATGAAACTTAATGAAGTATGACAGAATAGGACACATTATTTTAATGACTAATACTTTTAGGAATATCTTACGTTAAAGGAAGAAATCATTCAAAAATAGGTATCACTATATTTTGATGGTCCCATTACCTCATTTTTTTAATTTAGGTTACATTGCATCTACATGTCAACTGATTCTCATTAGATTATAAGTTGACTGTTAGGTTGGGGATTAGGTTTATGGTTAGTGTAAGTTGACATGTATTTGCAAAATTCTATAGTCAGTTAAATGTGTTGAAGAAGCAGTATCAACAGATATTAAACAGACAGTCCATAATACTCAAATGAGAAATAATTGTAGTTGCAATGCAACTTTTAGTAAACAAAATGTTTAATGGGACCATTAATATAAAAATGTTACCAAAATATATTATTTAATTACTCATGTTGTGAAAGCAGGTATATTATGGACAACATTTTGTCCAACTAAAAGTAATATTTCCAAGCCAAAAAGGTTTTACAGCCCACTGTTAAAAGGGGTGTAAGGCTTTTAGGCTAATTAATCAAATTAATATTCTTAGATACATTTCTTTGGTATATAAATTTATAAACTCACAATATTCATAGAAATTCTAGCGAATATGAACAGTGACTATGCTGTTCTAACTAAAATCACTTTCATGCAAAGCTGGCTGCAACATGATACACATTTTTCACTGCATTTTGCTTTATATGAATGCAGGTATTGCACATTTCAGTCCTTTGACCACCTAAAGTGTTACCAGATGTTTTTTCCATGCTTCAGGTTTTGAATAGTCTTATTAGTATTTCCTGTCCCAGATTTGGTTTTCCACCAAAACTATATTTTCTTTTCTCTGAAGTTGCGCATTATAGAATATCTTATTCAAATTATATGTAGTTTATTTAAAATGTCCTAAACTTTGTGTTAATATGGTAAATCTGAGATCTGGTAGCGTAGCAGCATAATGCTACTTAGTTAGCATTTGCATATCACACTTGTCACTGCCATAATATAAATGCTAATGCTGAAACACAGCAACATTACAGATCTCATACAGTATTAGTCAAACAACTAGCCATGTTAATAGTCGGTGTCAGTGGATAATGTTTAAATCTGATTATTTACCTTATTATGAATAAAGCAGGGTGTCAGGGTGGTGCAGTCGGTAGCACGATCGTCTCACAGCAAAAAGGTCGCTGGTTCGAGCCTTGGCTGGGTCAGTTGGCATTTTCTTTGTGGAGTTTGCATGTTCTCCTCGTGTTGGTATGGGTTTCCTCTGGGTGCTTCGGTTTCCCCCACAAGTCCAAAGACATGTGCTATAGGTAAATTGGGTAAGCTAAATGGTCTGTAGTGTATGTGTGTGAATAAATGAGAGTATATACAGTAGTGTTTCCCAGTGATGGGTTGGAGCTGGAAGGGCATCCGCTGCATAAAACATATGCTGAATAAGTTGGCGGTTCGTTCCGCTGTGGTGACCCAAGATTAATAAGGGGACTAAGCCGAAAAGAAAATGAATGAATAACTGAATGAGGCAATTTTAGGATAAAGGTGTTTACATGACTCACTTTTAGAATAGTCTTTTCCTTTCATGTTCTTCAAGTCTACATTTTTTGTGAAACTGAAAAAAATGTATAGCATAGATTTAACTGGAGTTTTGAGGTAAAATGAAGGCTCCGGTGCAGTATGAGTCCTATTGACATTTATTCCTTTTTAACCTAATAATATTTACATATTATCAATAAATAAAGGACTGTGTCTATCTTTATATGGGCAACATTTCAGGCATGGTCAGTTTGTTCAGTAGATGAATGTGTCATACTTGTGATGCAGAGCGTTTGGGTCTGGGACTATTGAAGCATGGTTTCACAAAAGAGATAATAGCAATGCAATATCAAGATAAAACAACATTGGCTCAATGTACTTTTCTCTTAAATTTTTCTCTTAGCTTTTGAAAACCCCATTGATTTGGGTTTAGGGAAGAGTTTAGGTCAGTGATTCTAAAAATCGTCAAAATGACAAGGCCTGTCTTCTTTGGGAAATGTTCAAGAGCATGCTTCTAAAAACATAGTAACAAATTTCAGATTTGCAAAAATGTAGACACCATACTCTGGTGGATGTGTCATCCGAAATGTACAGTGTATTTTCTGTTTCGCAAAAATGTAAGCTAACACGTATCTACAAATGAGCCTGTGTTGCCCGTTTTACAATACATATGTGGCATGTGTCATTACAACATTCTCTGATTCTCAAATCCAGATTTCATGTATCATTGTAAAGTTTGTTTAAATGATTGTGATATCCTTTAAAGTTGTTTGTCTTTCATTTGTAATTTTGCAAAAGCTTCAAGTCCAGTTAATTATTAACCTTGCTATACATTGCAGACTGATGACAGTGAATACAAATTGCTCAATGACAAGCATTTTTTGTGTGTCATCAAACTGTTAACTGCTGCTTTATGTGATTACCCTGTCACAAAATGGGCCAAAAAGTAGTACATGACATTAATAGTGTGAAAAAGGAGTATATACTGCACTGTAAAAAATCCAACTAGCAAAAAGTTGGTTTAGTTAGCTAGACAAAAAAAAAAAACACTGCAAAGCTGTCTGGACTAATAAAAATAAGTTGTTTGAACAATTGTTGGGTCAACTAAGGTATGAATGTTGAACTGACTTAAAAATGCAATTTGACATTAACCAAAGTTGGGCAGTAAGTGTACGCATGTGTGCTGTTCCGTTTCAGCAATTTGCTTATGTGTCATTGGTGAAAACAAACAGATATGAACAGATTTTAATCGTAATACAGCATTATTAAACCTTGAAAACTTCAGATGTGCAATTCTACTGGATAACATCTCATGTAGGAATTCAAGGAAATGAAATAGTAGACAAATGCACTTAATAATTATGCAATAAATATACTCCACATATCCCACTTCGATTTGTATCAACTTCGAGTGTGACTTTTAGGGAACCAAAAATGTCTGTTTACATGAAGATTCTTAATCAGATTATGGTCTAGGATCATGTTAATATTAGAATATTGTTGCCCATGTAAACGTACTGAGTGTTACACTGTGTGTGTGTGTGTACAAAGACTCTCAGCCAGGACAAGGCTCCCTCAGTGTATTGAAGTGTCCTACATCTGTGCTCTTGTACGAGGCAGTGACGGCCCACCCAGATGGTGGTGCAAGTGATGCCAGTTGTTTTGGCTTGACCACTGACAACTGCTCTCCCCGACCCGTCTGTTACTCTCTCCAGGTCTAAATGTTTAGCTTCTCCCTTTCACATCTGAACAGTAAATGTCAACATAGCAGACCTATATGATTATTTAAAGCCTATCTGAATTAGAACTCTTTCCTCAAACAAAAAGCGTCGTACCATCCAGTCTGGCTCTGCTTAAACCTTGCCCTATTTCTTTGCTATAGTAAGGGAACCAGTTACTGTAGTTTCTTTTTCTTTTTTCCACGTTAGAATCAGTAGTCCTCCGATTTCTGCCCAGGCAAAAAGACTTGATGTCACTGAAATTATTTTCGAAGGTCTAGAGAAGGGTGTCAAACTCAATTCTTGGAGGACTTTTGATTTTAGTTTCAGCCCTGCTTCAACACACCTATCTTAAGAAGCAAGCCTAAAGTGCTCAATTAGTTTGATCAGGGGTGTTTAATTAGGCTTGGAATTAAACTGTTCAGAGCTGTGGCCCTCCAAGAACTGAGATTGACACCTGTGGTCTAGAGCAATATTATAAGTTTCTGACATTGCTGTTGTTCCATTGAGCTCCTCCACCAAAATGAGTATATGACAAGATTTTAATAAGCAAGCTTATGTAGGTTTCTGCCAAACAGCTCTTGGCCAGGAAACTGAATATAGTGACAATGTTATAAAACTCTGACAAGCTTTTGAGCTTTAAGGTACTATTAATATGTATTTATTGAACCGATTCTTTTATCCAAAGTGTAAGTTTACTTAAATATCAAATAAAACAAGAAGTTCTAGAAATGCACAGTTACAATATTGGCTTTTTCCCAAAACCCACAAAGATCACAAGTTCTGGCATTATTAATAATAAGCTGGTGTTTCCCAAATCCATATTTCAAGAGAACATTTGTGAGTGTTGTTCAGTGTTTTTGGCAACTAGAGCACAATGATTTCTGCAATGAGGGAAATGTGAACAGCTACAGTAAATCTGCTCATAAAATGTATTTAAATGTTTAGACTGTATACACACACACAAATGCACACACACATACAGTATATGTTCTGTACAGATTTAATATGGCTTCTGCTTTGATACAAGTTGATGTAACTTTCAACATGCTTTTGAGGAAAAAAAAGATATGCAGGTTAAAATCTAAACCTTTATAATGTTATGCATCTTTTAGTTCGTCTATATATATATATATATATATATATATATATATATATATATATATATATTAGAGGTGTGAACCTAGAGGAGAGGCTATAACAAGCTGTCTGTATAAACACACAGAGACACAGCACCACACTGTCTCTCATTCAAACACAAACATAGACAGCACCAAAGAAACAAACACACACACACGCACACACACACACACACACACACACACACACACACACACACGCACACACACACACACTTAAGCCCTCGCAATAGGGAGAGCTCACGAAGAGCGGAGCAGAAAAACGAAAAAAAAAAAAACGAAAAAAAGAAGCACTTTTCCGACGACCCTTGCTGAGAGCTCCTTTCAGCGCGAGCTATCCCGGCTAAACACATATTGCGAGGGCTTCAACGGAGCAGTGCTCGTAGTGTGGAGCGAAAAAAAAGAAAGACAGCTGTGAAACATAACCAGCTTTGTCTTTTTGTAGGAAACACAATTAAAATCTTTTTAGGGTAAGAGGTTTTTGAGTTATTGCCGTCTGTAACTGAATGTTTGTCAAGAATATCGAAAACAAAACCAACTGAACCGCGCTCCTTTCTGGCGCCCCCCCTGGATATACAGCGCCCTTAGCATTTGCCCATGGTGCCTATGCCATGGACCGGCCCTGAGTTGGCTGAGTGTTGTAAATACTCGCGCTCACCTCCCTCGCGACAGAGAGCATAGGAGATAAATGACGTCAGTACATAATAACCGGTTATGATTATTACTGAACCGATACCGAATTGTCCGCGTCTGCATCACGGTGCACCAAAGAAACAATTAATTTTGACACCCCTAATATATATTTATATATATATATATATATATATATATATATATATATATATATATATATATATATATATATATATATATATATATATATATATATCTACTGTATATAGCTTTTGATGAAAGTATTTTTTGTTAAGCTACTGTATATAGGTAATTTATATCTGTTGCTCCTGTAGCATTATTTACAGAAATAATATAACATTATTTTGTTCTCTGTTTAATTAGAAGTTTTCACTCCACCACCTGCTTGACAAAACAGTTCCTATTTTTCAGGAAGCTAGCTAGTTTTTACAACAATGCATCATAATAAAGTCAGACACAAGGTACATTGTGCTTTTTTTTCTTCTTCTTCTTCAGGAAACACACCCCAGAAAAACACAAGCAGCAAAGCTATTTTTAATTTAGCAGGATACAGTTCAGTTCTCACAGAACAGAGGAGATTTCAGTCCTAAACTCTGTCAGGGATTCGGCTATATGGATAACTAACTTGGAAGATTATTTTACCTTTAAAAAACTGTGAAAAAAAAACACTGTATGGTGTCATTGTGGGAATATATTTTCACATGTAATTTCAAGCTAAAATAGTTTGTTAAATAAAACATTATTTGAAACAAATTTACCAAGAAAGGATTGTTACTTAGTACATTTGAAATCAGAAATGTTGACCTTTGCAGTTCTGGGTGATGTAAAAGAAGCACACATGTCATGCTTGTACTTTAAAAATGCTGAATGCTCTTCTTATTCATTATGTATGCTTGTCATCAAACAGTCTTCATTCAGCAGACATGAATAATTCAGAGCTTCAGCCCATATTTCCATCCACTCATGTTTACTTTCATACGCAAGTTGACACATATGCTCATCTGTGTTCTTTCTCCAAAATAATCAATACTGTGACATCCCTGTCATGTTTTCTGATACTGATTCCAAAGAAGAGTTTTATAATAACCCAAACTGTAATAGTTGTAAATTAAACTTGCTTAAATAAAATAGAATTATGTTATTTATTTTGACTAAAAATCTTCTTTAAGGAATTAAAATTTAACAGGGCGTCAAAAAATCGGACTTACAACCATATATTAATGTATAAATAGGGCAGTAGGCAGTGATTCCTTCAGTAGGTCAGGCCTGGAGATCCACATCCAGCTGGGAAGATGTTTAGCAGAGAGGTCTTTCATTCCTTATACTTGTGAGAGCTGAGACAATTAAGAGAGCCAACCGTTAGACTCCAGCTCTCCAGAGTAATGGCTATTTATGGCACCTTGTGTAAGATCTGTGCCCGCAGGTCAGCATTTTCCCTTGCACTTGACTCATAAACAGAGTTGGAGGAGATCAAAAGGCTTGCCTAAAATGGAAAGTTCAGATGAATTGTTTTGACACAAGCAGCAAAATAAAAACCCCACCTCTCGGCTCAATTCAAACAAGAACATAATATCTTGGCCTAATTTCTGCCATACTTGTTCTTCAGGAATAACTGAAACCAATCTTGCCACTGCTGCTGATCTTTGACTGTAAGAAACTGCATTGTGACTCCATTTACACATGCCAGTTACACACACACAAACATGTTTAGTGTTCGTTAGGAAAAAAAGGCAGGAAAGGTTATACATTGTTACAATTTTATGAACGATTTTTAGTTATGATTCTTAGATAATCACTCTGAGAAAGTCTGTGCAGTTTTGACAATCTAATACAATCTAAGCAAAGTCTCATTTGTAAAACATGTCTGTGGTCACATTGCTTTTTAAATGTTTCACAACACTTTCAAAGAAAAATGTTCTGTGAATGGCAAAAACAGATGATCACGAATCTGGCAGTAGTTTACTACATTGTTTGTTGTACATATTGTGGCACTTTGGAAATGTCAGGTTGATGCTTTTAGGCATTTGAACATAATGTTTTGCCTGCAGCAAATGTATTCTATGTTAGTCTGTGAGCTCTTTTATCTTGACTGACCTTAAGTGCTTCACATAACAAAGTGCTAAAAGCTGTAGCAAGGAGCAAACTTAAAATGTCAAATCAAATTGATTAAAGTGTCCGATGCAAATGTCAAAATATATTATCTAGTTTCTAACCCATGCACTTGGTAAAAGTATTTTAATGCCATAACATAAAGGACAGAAATGCTTGTTTATTAGTTAAACATCTGCCCTGTCATCAAAGCGTTTATTGTTTCGTATGTTGTGTGAAAAACAATAGAATTAGAAGTTTCAATAAGCAGTGAGTAGTGCTCTGTCATATTTGTAGACATATTTTCTAGTCAGAAAAGTTCTCATTGACGATTCAACAAATATGGGATATTGTAAATTGCATGCAAGTCATAAGGTGCATCTCAAATCGCATACTTATGCATTATCCTACGCCAGTTTGTTGTGTAAATAATGTCAGTAGTGCGTTCACATTAAAACTAATTAAAATTATTATTATTATTATTATTAAAAATAATAAGTGCACTTTAATTACCCAGTGATGCACTTATTCAACTGTTAAAATGTAGTGTGCAATGATGGACACTTCACGCACTTTACGGCTGCTGCTTTGCTCACATAGCAGAAGGGGCGGAGCCATTGGGCGCACATGTTGGATTACTTTTTATGTTGGATTGTGAAAACTGTATTCTCCTACGAGAGTGATTATAGCGCCTCCCTAAGGTGAATGCAGTAATACTTATGGCTGGTATTGGTACTTTGGTTACTTATTTCACTAATTTTGCAAACATCATCTGGCAAGCGGTTTGAATTTCCAATTTCCAATTCCAGTGTCCAATTTGGGACTACACTACATACATACACTATGCTGTTGAGTGTGTTTGAGCAAAAGTACATAGTGCATAGTGCACAGTGTGCCATTTGGGACGCAGCTTATATTTACGTATACCATAATTGATGATCAGCCATTGTAAGGAAGAACGAAAAACTGAAAAGTTATCTAGCTAACAGAATGTAAAGGATCAAACTCGCTTTTCCACTGTTGGGCCAGTGTGAGGGCTTTTTTTCCCGTAAGCACCGCTCTGACTTGTGATTCTTAAATTCTTCATACTGAGCCCACAACTTTTAAAACTTTTTTCCAGACTTGTATGTTACCATTGGGTGTAATATGTAGCTTCCCCATCTCTGTAAGATTGCATTTTAGAACATCCCAGTTTTGGTCAATTAAAGCCTTAGTACCTTGAGCTGATCAGTGCTGTCTTTTTTTTTCTTTTTATACTTGTTCGCGCTGTCTTCTCATTCCTGTACAATTGCAAAACTAGGGAAATATCCGTCTTGCCATGTACTCTCTTTTACTATTGCACTTTGTAAGAGTTTTGCTACATGAGGTATTGTAATAGGGTATATGGCAAGCTAATGTTGTTCCCATGCTGATAAACTTCCGGTGACCTGTGATTGTGAGTTTTTTTCCATTTTATGGATCTCATTTTATGGATTTTATGGATTTTCCATTTTACAATCTGAAACCCACTTTATATTGGATATCACATTATATTAAAAAAAAAAACAGCACTTAAACGCGCCGATTTTGCAATGGTATACAGTTCACTGGAAGCGCTTAACCCAGGTTACTGGCAAATAAAAAGTCTTATTAGCGTACTTCGGCATATACACCATTCATTTAATGTTGTTTTTTTTTGTTTCAGTTCCGCAAACGCAGGTCAGTTCAGGACTGATCGGTTTATACTGGAGTCTAATATTATCCACAATCAATCAATCAATCAATCAATCAATCAATCAATCAATCAATCAATCAATCAATCAATCAATCAATCAAGGGAACAACCAAAAAAACTATCCTATGTTTTATTATGTTTTAAAAAAAAATGTTGAATTTTTATATTCTTACTTGTTAATTCATACAGAAGGCAGGAGTCACATTCAAAGAGACCAATCTAAAATCTGGATAAAGGGGCCTGATCCTAAACTTACATAAACCAAGATTATATAAAATGTTTTTGTCATCCAAGGATAGCTGTGAAATCCTTCAATCTCCTGAGAAAAACTGTGCCATCACTTGCTACATTTGCAGCAAACATCAAATGTATGAGGTTATACAATCTCTGATCCAACCTTAGATTCTAACCCTCAATATAGTCATTCTGAAAACACAAATGCTCTGAAAAAAAGGCTGATTTAAAGATGATTTTCCATTCGATAAATCAAAAGCTATCAAATAGGAATTCTGTTGTCTTAAATGTATAACACCTCAGTGTTGTTTGTGTTTGTTAGTGTCTGTTGGACAGTCACAAAGACTCTCATCAGAAAATCTGTGAAAATGCATTTCCACTGTAAGGTGTCAACAAGGCCACGGCAGACATTTCCTGAAGGGATTATGAGACTTTGATTAATAGTGGATGACAATCCCCAAAAGGAGGGACAAGAGTTGTTGTATAACCAACATTTAGAGAAATGCTGTGGTATTACATGCAGAGATCTCTCCTTAGATGTCTGTAGAATTAAGCATTCAGAAGATAATGAACCATCGATTATTTTCACAGAAAATGTGAAGTAATTATTTCTGGAATATTTTAGAGTGTTAAATATTAATTATAACCTATAATCTTTCTGGAATACTTGATTCGGATTCAGGAATTCTGAATTAATAAATATGGCTCATTTAGGGCTCGTTTTAAGCTAATATGTGGCAAACAGTCATGTAAAAAGTGAGGTAAAGTATATTCAGGTGGTTGTTTTCATCGGATAAACCCCGTATAGACCATTTCAATGTGGTCATGCAACTGGCCCATGAACATTTCCTGCTTGTTTTCAAACTATTTCATAACTGTAACAAGAGGCAATTCAATCATAACTTCATGTTAAAACAGCTATCATAACATTATTTAGAAATATGTGGCTCTTTTTGGATTCTCGGAAGCTATATGAAAAATGTAAAACAGGAAATACATACGTTGAGACCATTGTTTTCCCTCATTGTTTTGGTCTATACAACAACTTTATTCAGCGATAACAACTGTCTAAATCTACTTTATCTCTTACATAAAACATCTTTACCAAAGCCTCTTTACTTGACTGTCATTTTCCTTACTTGTCTGCCAAGTTTGTAGTTTTTTTTTACATATTTTACATATGTTTGTAGTTGTAATCAAATTCACATTCAACATGCAATGTATTGTGGGCATTTAGCGATTAGACTACGCACAAATCTGTACTTTAAATGTCTACTGGAACTAGTAGACCATCCTGGTAACTTTAGAATACTCATCACTTTGATTTGGGACATGTTAATTTTACTTTTGTATACATTTTAGGTTGGAGAGTATGCAAATTTGGATGTAGCAGTGCTTTAGAGTTCTGATGTTTGTTCGTGTTTATGTTCTGCTATATATTTTGTTAAAGAGTTAGAGTTTTATGTGAGACATTCTTTCATATTTAAGTATAACAAAGATTGTTGTTATCGGATGATGGGTTACAAATCAGTTTGTTTTGTTGTTGTTGTTGTCCTAGGCATTTTACAGTAGATTTAAAATATCCTGACATAAATGTTTCTTGCCGTGGCTATTTTATAATCTAGACAACCTCAGTGGCCCCTGTAACCCATTTTTTAAAAATTGACATAAGGAGTAATTTAAGTAAGACGATATACTGAGTAATATAATGCCTGTGGGTGATGAGAAAAATGCTTAGTAATGTCTTTTGCTTTCCTTTAGTTTTACAAACCGTGGTTTAGGGTTTTGAGTAAATGATTTTCTCATTGAGTTGAACAAAACTCAGAGGCACTGAATTATTTCCTGTGGTTGTGCTGGTTTTAAAGCAATGTAAGCACAGCCACTCAACCCATGATTGTGCCTGATGATGCCTCTAAACACTTATTATTGGTTTCAGGAAAAGCATAGATCACTTTTTCTGTTCACTTGTACTTCTCATGTCAGCATTTTTAGGTCTTGTGTTTTAGTGAAATTTAAATTGACGAATCAGTGAGAGTGATGGAAAAAACTGCAAGAGCAGGGTCAGATGAGAAGAATAGGTCAGAGGGTCATGCGACTAGAGAGATATATGTAGTGGCGTATTGACAGCTGTCAGGAGTGTCCTCATGTCCAAATACATCAGGAAATGTCATCAGTGGTACTAGACAAACACAACAGATTCATTGATTTGTTAATATGGATGGATAGAGCTGCACAATAAATGGCAAAATTACCTTTATCACGATAATATATATGCGATATGCATATTGCAGACATGTATGATAATTTTTTATCTAAATTTGACTGATTAGAAATTAACCTTTTTGCTTGGTAGCACCGGTGCTCCTAACTTAAAAAATGTAGGCGCATCAGCCAAAATTTTGTCGCACCCACCAATTATGAGCACCGTTACTACAGGTTTTATACAAACATATTTTTTGTATTTGAAATCAACACTAATCAAACTAACAAGCAAAAAAAATTATATATATATATATATATATATATATATATATATATATATATATATATATATATATATATATATATATACATATATATGATATGTATCATCATATATATGTATATCATATATATCATATAATCATATATATATATATATATATATGTATATATATATATATATATATATGCGTGAGGAAAATATGTCTCAACGAAATCCCGTTATCACAAGAAAATTAATTTTTATAACATAACTGAGTGAACAGCATACACGGAGCGGTCACTGGCCCTGCACGCACTGCTTGAATTAATCTGTTAACGGTATAACTGTGCTGTTCTCACAAGTGCTGTCGGATATTGCACTGATGCTTTTGACACATACTGTACCTTATTATATGCATACATGTTAATAGCAATACCTGTCTTTTTAGGAGTAGCGATGTTAGTTTACGCAGTGCTAGCCCGTTTGCGATGGTGTAGGTGGTGTAAATTTGACATATAGCTGCCCCTTGCACGGCGGACAGCATCTGGCGATTATATGAAGGATTAAACAGAAGCTCTCGTGCTAGATGTGGCAAACAGTTACCTGAAAACTCCATCCCACAGACTTGAAGCCAATGGAAGTCTTCTACTTTTGGTAAAGTGTAGATGGTGGATTAACATTCAGCACTCGATCACTAGTAAGATGTGTCATTATTTGTAACTAGATGGTTTCTAAAACTAAATCTGTCAGTGTTATGTTATCTTCATTCTCATCTTCAGGGCTTTACAATTTTTCGCGGTAGTAGCTTTCTCTGTCATCCGAAGCCAGAAGGCGCTGAGTGATTGACAGCTGATATTAACCAATCATTCGCGTTCAGTGCTAGAGCAGTGGTGGGCCAATAAGAAGAGCGTGAAGGCGGGCCAAGCATTACGGACTTGGCTTTGTTTACTGCAGCAAGTTGACATGACAACTGTTTTAAACCATTCCTGAGCGCTGCGTTTCGCGTTCCAAGTGCAGACAAAGAGCTTAGAGATGCATTCTGCGTGAATGTCTCCCGAATCCGCGCATGTGCTGAACATTTTGCAGTAAAAACTGGTCACACACAACAATTTTAAGCACTCGCAGAAATGCTCCCAAATATATTTTAAGGTTAAAGTTTCGGGCGCATATGCGACCAAAATGGTCGCAGTTTCGAGCCCTGCCTTGCTATCTTTATCCCTTCCTCGTCAGTAGTTGTTGTTGTGCTGTTGGCTGGAGCGGCCCAAATGTGAACCCAGAGCTAAAAATAAAAACTTTTGGCAGGAATCAAGATAAGAGGAAAATGACAACAGCCAATTAGAGTTAGAATATCTGCTGAGGTTTACACTCAGTCATACTGCTTTAAAGACTAAGGGCTCTATTTCGACGATCCAGGTTCAAAGTCAAAAGCGCATGGTGCAAAAGCATTAAGCGCATGTCCGAATCCACTTTTGCTATTTCAAGGACGGAAAAATCCGCTCTGTGCCATGGTGCATGGTCTAACAGGGTTGCGCTTATTCTCTTAATGAGTTATAGGTGTGTTTTGAGAATAAACCAATCAGAGTCTCATCTCCCATTCCCTCTAACCTGTTAGCCAGCACTCAATTTTGGGGATTTATACCTACCTAACTTTAGATAGTAACAGTTCCTGACTCCAGTAAGCTAAAAACACAAATTATGTATCGTTGGAAAGAAGACACTTTGAGCTTTACTGTTGTAAAGAAGAAAGGTTAAAAAATATAAAAGGTTATACATTATGGAGTCATGATGAAAAAAAAAAAAGTATTGTGTTCAATATTTGTTTTTTATATACAAACACAGGAAAACATTAATGTAATGTCCTAGAAAAAATATGACTTGAAAGCCAAGTATTTCATAAGTTTATATTTTAAATATGATGACAATAGCATGCAAAATGAGATTTCTGTAAAAAGTTTTCTGAGGCTTATGTCGATGTCCTTCTCTTCCTCACCGTCAGGGGCACTTTCTCAAAAATTATCTTCCCAAAGCTAAAACATTTACAGTTGCTGAATGATCTGGTCTACATTCACAGTTTATCATTGGAAAGAAGACACTCTGTGTCACGGTCGGGTAAGGGGAAAAGGAGCGAGGACTCAATTGCAACAAATAAGGGTTTTATTAATAATAAAGTACAAATAAAACAAAAAGGCAAAACAAACTACTTCGAGGGGGGAAAAACATAACTATAAAAACAAACAGACAAACTTGGCTGGGCTGGCAAGACATGACTCAAACAAGAACACAGTGGGAGTATCGACGACAAACTGGCACAGGACAGGAAACACAAACAGGTGAACATGATAAACTAATAATGAGTTAACAAGGAGGGTGGGACTAGACAATAGACGGGAGAGCGCATGACACAGAGAGACAACACAAGCCATGCGCTCACATAAAACTACTAAAGATAAAGATAAAGATAACTCATTAACTGCGTGTTCATGACAACACAAGCACATGGTGCATGTAAACACGCACCACGTGCTAGACACAACACCAACAGAAGACTGAACGAAAGACACAAGTACACGATGAATGAAAGCACTCATCACGCACTCACACACGCAGCGTGCATGCTTCATCCCAGCTCCGACCAAAACCAAAACCAACTAGATTGAGACGCTGGGAATGAAACACCATGCTGCAGACAGACGAACCCAAACACGAGTACAAGCTCTGCGCACACCCACGAAGGCGCGCGTACACGGAGACAAACAATGACAGAAACAAGTGCTCGACCCAAGAAAACTGGAGCCGAGTACAACAGGACAGAACTAGACATGACTAGTGTCTGGATTCTGCCACCAAAACAAGAATTTACATGACCAGAGTGGCATAACCCTGACACTCTGGGCTTTATCATCCATCATCTATTGTTTATAATGCTCTAAATGAAAAAATGTTATGGATGCTTAAGTAGTGTAAAACTACGTAAACATTTTATTATTTCATAAACAAATATGTGAAATCAGTCCTGGATCAACACAAGGACTATGTATATGATGTAGACTGTCTAGGTGTCAGTTATTAAATACAAAATTGTATGAAAACAAACTCAAAATTGTGAAATGCAAACTGAGAATTTCTTTGAAGTATACTGTAAACTCAGAATTGTGAGAAACAAAAATCCTGACGGCAGATTATGATTATAGGCCTGAAATATGACACATAATGGCATGTTGTGAAGAGCTGTGTCCCTCTCTTGGCCAGTTTCTATTTTTGTGTGTGCATGCGCATGTGTGTGAGTGTGTGTGTGACAGACTCAACAGACACTGCACTCTCAGACAGCTGAAGCCCGACGGGACCCTTTGTTCCCTTCCTATGGCTCTGAGCTTCCCATGGGGATAATGTTTCTGAGACAGTCGAGGCCTTCTTATGACCAGCAGGATGTCCAAAACATTATGAGATCTCAAGTTACTCAGTGCCAACGTGACCTGATTTTGGGTCTAAAATACAAATATGTTGCACTTTGGCATTTCTTCTATGGACAAAGTTAATCAATTCATCTGTTAAAATCCTTTCAAAACTCTTTGGGGTTTTGTCTGTATTTATTTTTTGCTTTTGTCACAATTCTTTTTGTATTTTATGTGCTGTTTTTCTAGATATTGACATGAAGAAGGACATAGAGGTGCTGATAGCAGAGGAACGTGCTGAGATCATCTCAAAATATAATAAGGTAAGTTGTACCATTTATTTCATTTATTCTCACATTTGAGTAAAATTAAATTAAATACACAAGTTTACCAGCTGTAAATATTCATTTATGCCATATATATATATGTTTATAATATATATATATATATATATATAAATTTGATGTTATAGATTGGCACATATATATATAATGCACTTCATTACTGTGTGTACATATTTTCTTTCGATTTGAAAATGTTGATAACAATTTTTGTTTACTATATTTTTAACCAAATAGATGAGGAATGTCCAAACTTGGTCCTGGAGGGCCATTGTCCTGCAATGTTTAATTACAACCCCAATCAGACGCACCTGGACTAGCTAATCAAGCTCTTACTATAGGCCATGGGTGTCAAACTCAATTCCTGGAGGGCCGAAGCCGTGCACTGTTTAGTTCCAACCCTGCTCCAACACACTTACCTGTAGGTTTCAAACAAGCCTGAAGGACTCAATTAATTTGATCAGGTGTGTTTAATTATGGTTGGAACTAAACTGTGCAGAGCTGCGGCCCTTTTATAACTGAGTTTGACACCTGTGCTATAGGCTTTCTATAAACATCCTTGCTGGTGTGTTGAGGCAAGTTGGAGCTAAAATCTGCAGGACACCGGCCCTCCAGGACCGAGTTTGGACACCCTTAAAATAGATGCTTGACTCGGGCTATTTAATGTCAGCCTGATTTTCCAATATATATATATATATATATATATATATATATATATATATATATATATATATATATATATATATATATATATATATATATATATATATATATATATATATATATATTCATTTATATATTACAGTGTATTAATTTATAAAACAAATATTAAAGTAGGGCGACGCAGTGGCGCAGTAGGTAGTGCTTTCGCCTCACAGCAAGGAGGTCGCCGGTTCAAGCCTTGGCACTTATCAGTTTTGAGGTTGCCATACAGATTGAAATTGGTGTTGAGATTTTGGTTACAAGGAGTGTATCCTCTAGAACTAGATGACTTGAGACAATTTACCCATCTAGTCTTTGAAATATGGAGAGAATGGAAGTTTTCCAGTTTAAAAGTATCCTTTTTTTCCCAAGAGAAGTTTTTTGACCTCCAGAGGTTGTCCATATGTCCTGTGGTTGTTGAATCAAATCAAGTTTTTATTTGAATCTTTTTCTCTCTAAGTCTTTTTCGCAATACATAGTGTGGCAAGAAAAAACTCCCTGGGAAGTGAGGGAAAGGGTGGGGGTGGAGGTTGTGAGGAGTCGCACTGAGATGTTAAAGGCGGTTTCGTGTGCTAGTGCAGATTTTGGGACACTGTGGTGATCAATTTGACCATGGCACATCATTACATTCTCCTACCAACTCATTTGAAATTCAGAGAATACTGGGACTGTAATCCTTGGCTGTCTGTCACGGATCACTGCTCGCTGTCCGCTCCTCTCTCCGGCGCGGGGTTGAAAAGAGTTCAGGAGAGTAACAGCAGTCCCCCATCAGGGAATCGATCCACACCAACTGAAAAAGCTTTTAAACGTCAGCTGTCCTGAACTCAACAGACAGAGTGAAAATTCTGTTGAATAAGTGCACGGCATTGCAATATTCTCAGCTCATGGAATATGAATTAACGGCATGAGATAGGACACATTGGTTTGTATTTTGTAATTCCATGAAAAAATGGTTTCGGAAACCACACAAAAGTGAAAGGGAAGTGTGGGTGTGGAAAGAGCTATGTGCTGGAGAGAATATTGCTGCTGTTGCTTTCTAGCATCAACCACTTAATGACATTAAAATGTCAATTTCCAGCACAGAGCTGCCACTTTCTGTATAACACACTCACCCACAAACAAATCGAATCATCTGCATGATAATTGGAAATTGTTTTCTCTTTATTACAGAACATACTGTACAAAGTGGCAGTATGGGGACAAAGAAGTCATATTTGAAAATGATTGGAATGTGAATCAGTGTCTCACATTCATAAATATGTGGACATTCAGTAATAAGTTATAAATATTTTATTGTTAGGATCAATAATGTGCTATCGTTTACATTTCACACTCAATACACTACAATTATATGGTATAAATACAGCAAAACAACATACAAAAGAGAGCGATCGACTTACCTGTTTCACTTACCTATATCACTAACCTGTTTAATAATGTTTTGATCAGCTGTAGTTTGAAAATACACCGAGGGCTTATTATGCAGTCTCTGTCCCCATCTTGTGGATTGACAACATCAACCATCTTTGGTCTGCTCAGTTTGATAGGCTAATGGCCGCCGTTGCGCTGTCTCTCAGAATTAATATATATTTTAAAATAGGCACTAAATAAAGAATAAATAAAACAACTAAACAACTACATTCTCGAGTAAAAAAGCCTCAAAAGTGCATTATGTTGTCCAACAGCAGCAATATTTGTGTCATATTTGAGCAATATGAGTGTCCTCTGCTTGTTGCTGTATGTGTGCGGAGTAATGTGCCATCTTTTACATTTACTGTCGTAATTCAGCTTTTAAAAAACAGCTTAAGCAACTTCCCTATGTGTATTAAAATTAATACTTAGTTTTTTTTTTGTAAATCTGTCAACCACTTTCAAATAAACGACAGTGCTGCTATTTGTTTTCTGTATTATTGATTTGAAGCTTTGTTTTTAAAGCTTTATGTATGCTTTTTGAATCAGTGGTTTGACTTTTTAGTTTAGGATTAGTTTTATAAATGTGTAGATGTTTTATTTAAACATTATGTAATTAAAAAGAATGATAGTACTTAATAGTTTCTACTAGAATTCTTTGAGCGGTTATTCTGACTGTAAAGATGTCATATTTTCACATCATATTCACATTCAATACTTATATTGAGATATTGAAATTAAGCTTTGAATGTCTGTCTTTATATTTTATGAAATTATTACCCTCAAAAATACCATCTTTTTGGTAATACAGCCTTAAATGTGTAGTTAGGCTACTTGACAGCCCATGATGACCTGCACCTCACGTTTTTTTCATGGTACTGAAAATGTTGTTTTGAAAGGCATGTCTGAAGTACATTCACATGTTTTGCTATCAGAAAGTTATGTTTTTGTTAGCAGAAAGTTTCTAGGTTTTTCAAGGTGGGAGTTTTTGTTGCAATCAGTGTTAAATAGTTAGTTCACCCAAAACTGAAAATTCTGTCATTAATTACAGTACTCATCCTTCACTTGTTTCAAACTGGTTTGAGTTTCGTTCTTCTGTTGAAAACAAAGGAAGATATTTTGAGGAAAGCTGAAACCCTGTAACTGTTGACTAGTTTGTTTTTTCTACTATGGAAGTCAAAAATTACAGATTTCACAATCCGGTCAATGAGGAAGAAGCTGTTATTACTATCAGTAAGATAATCAGTACAACTGAGGATTTTTACACAAAAAAATCCAACAAACAGTTTACCTTAATTATAGCAAAATAAATGTATTAAATTATTACTGTTTTACTGTAGCATAGCATATTGTGTATTCTTATGTGACTATTAGTTTCATTAAAGTCTAAACTGATTAAGAATGTCTGTTTTATAATTGATCTGCATTTGGATGAATTCTTGCACTTCTAACGAACTCAACACATTCTGTGTTCAGATAATGCTCTCATGTGTGTTTCAGGGTAGAGACGCAGGAGTTGAGATCGATCCTTGGGAGGATGCAGACTACAGCATATACAGAGTCACAGATCGCTTCGGATTTCTTCAGTAAGTTTGTTTAGCTCATTTACTTTCAGAACCTTGAAGAGTAATTATTATTTTGTCTAAAACAAATAGTCAAAACATTAACTACAAAAATACTAAATGTAAAAATCATACATTTTGTTTGAGCAATAGCTCTGCTGGAAAAGAATTTTTCTCTGACCATGTTAGGTAAATATCACACAAGTAGCAGTGTGATGTGGCGTGCATTGGCACGAGGCTGCAGGCTGAGTGTCTTAATGTCCAACCAGTGACAATATACAGCCACATGGCACCACTAATAGTGTGATATTGCGTTTATACAACAGTTCGAAGGCATACTCATGTGTATAAAAAAGAAACTCAGAGCCTAAAAACCCTTTTGTATGAGGAACTACTTTCTACTGCCATTCCTTCACATCTGCAGCTGACTATTATTCTTATTCTTCTTATTATAAATATTTATTATTGTCAGCCACTTTAAACATAATAAATAGTTTGAACATTAACACACTTACAGGTAAAAAAATAAATAAATAAAATGTCAACGTTTAAATTAAAATGTGATTTTAAAAGTTAATTAAAAATAGCACTGTTTTTCAAAAGTTGCTGCTGTACTTAAATGTAAATTATTATCATAAATAATACTGGCCATCCCAGGTGGGCCCCATGCAGGCCAGCCCAGGTGGGCCCCACACGGGCCATTAAAAAGCAAACTGAGCATGTGCGCAGAAAAAAACGCGCACCCCTTGCACTCACCTCTCCTGCTTGACGTTGAGTCACAGATCGCTTTGGATTTCTTCAGTAAGTTTTTTTAGTTCATTTACATCTGCAGCTGACTCTTATTATTCTTCTTATTATTATTAATATATTTATTATTATCAGCCACTTTAAACATTATAAATAGTTTGAACAATAACAAACTTACAGGTAAAAAAGATAAATAAAATCTGCCATCCCAGGTGGGCCCCACGCTGGCCAGCCCAGCCCATTACACTTTTCCTCAAAGTTCGCTGAACTGAACTGAGCTATTTTTAAATTGGCACTATTCCTACAAATAAACTGCATAGTTGCAATCTAAACAGCTACATTCTCGACTAAAAAAGCCTCAAAAGTACATTTTGTTGTCTAACAACAGTAATATTTGTCAAACTGTAGCGTCTCTGCTTGTTGCTTGCTGTATGTGGGAGGAGTAATACACAGATGTGGAGGGTGAAGAGGCCTTTGTGTGATGTTACTGGCAAAATATTGCACAACTATCAGCCAATCAGATTCAAGAACCAGACAGAACTATTCTTGCATTATATTTATATTGCAAGAATATTTTACAATATTACTGCACCTGATGAAAACATTTGTGAGCTTGGCAAAAACAAACAAAACAATAGCCTACTTTTTCTGGCTAATTTTTACTTTTTCTGCCTAAACCTAATCTTGTTCAGTTAGAAGTAAATGTATAAATATGGTATTTTAAGCTGTATTTGTTTTTCCCACAGTGAAGAAGAATTACCCACCCCCAGTGCACTTGAAGAGAAGGTAATGTAGACATTTTTTTAACATTTATTAATACAGGCGACATGTTTTCAAACAGCATGTGAATGTCCTCTTCTGATAAAAGATAGGAATCAAAGACACAAAAGGAAACACAAAGGATCACAGACTGAATCAGTAGCAGTGCAGAGACTCTTTTGTAAACAGGCTTATGGTGACCTTCAGACGGGAGTTTGTAGCATAGAGGAGTGTGTGGCAGACACAGCTGGGTTGTCTGGAAGTGTGTTCCCATCTGACACGTTCACGGTGTGGAGGCGGCTGATGCATTTCCCAGCTGACATTTGTGCAGTCGTGTTGTGGCATGTAAAGGTTAAAGACTAGGGCTGGAAAGAGTGAAAGCTGTCCTCAGAACAGATGTTAATAACAGCAGGGTGATCCCAAAGCCTGTCGTGCACGTAATCCCAGAGTACTTGTACAAATGAGGGAACAAAAAATATTAGCAATCAAAATAATTGTGGACATATTGCTTTTTTCTTTTCTTTTTTTTAATAAAATAAATATTAAAAAGCATATGTAGATTAATTTTTACCCACTTTATTTTTAAAGTGCAATTATTTATTCAACTAATGAGTAATATTAATTAATTACATGTACATGTACTTTCTATAGGAATGTGGGTTAGATTTAGAATTAGCTGCAAAATTCATTCATTCATTTTCTTTTCAGCTTAGTCCCTTTATTAAATAAGAATCGCCACGGTGGAATGAATCGGCAACTTATCCAGCATGTGTTTTATGCAGCGAATGCCCTTCCAGCTGCAACCGAAAACTAGGAAACACCCATACACTCACATTAACATACATATACTAAGGCTAATTTAGCTAATTCAATTCACCTGTACCACATGTCTTTGGACTTGTGTGGGAAACCAGGGCACCCAGAGGAAACCCATGCCAACACGGGGAAAAAATGCAAACTCCACACAGAAATGCCAACTGACCCAGCCAAGGCTCAAACCAGTGACCTTTTTGCTGTGAGGCGATTGTGCTACCTACTGCGCCACCGTAACGGCCCGTAATGGCATTCATTATAGGCTAAATGTACATAACTATGTTTTATTTGGTTATTTTTATTATCATTATATATTTTTTAATTGTCCCAAAAAAAAGCTTGTGGAAAAACTGGTAGGCCTAACATTTTTGTTATTGCTATCAAAGTCAACTTAAAAGCAAAGTATTAGTTCTTTTGACAACACTAGCTACCGCAAATGCTAATTCAAACAGAAACTGATAGTGGCTCCTTGATACAGGAAAATTACATCCAACATAATTACCCAATTTGTGAGACAATGCAAAAGCTTTGAAATAGGTTATATTTCTCCTCCCATTAAGATAAATTCTAATTTATTAGTGAAAACAAAAGACAAAAAGTATGATCAGTAAAATGTGAGAGTATTATTATTATTTTGTTGTGACAAGTGAATAAATCATAGTTAGGTCAGAGAGACTTTTTTAAAGATTATTTTGATGTCGTCTGTTGTCTGGTGAGACATGTAGGTTCATTATGTTTTGATAAATGAAACATACAGATAGATAGATAGATAGATAGATAGATAGATAGATAGATAGATAGATAGATAGATAGATAGACAGACAGACAGACAGACAGACAGACAGACAGGCAAGGCAAGGCAAGGCAAGGCAAGGCAAGGCAAAGCAAGTTAAGTTTATTTATATAGCACATTTCAAACACAGTGGCAATTAAAAATGCTTTACATAAACAGGAATAATAAAGACAAGTATAAGAAAATAAAAACAAACAAACAATAAAATGATATATGAATGATATAAAATGTGTTAAAAGAATAAAAAAAGAAAAGAAAGTCATAATTGTGTGATCTGTCGGCTGTAGTACAGTGCTTATTCAGTAAAGGCACAGCTAAACAGATGTGTTTTCAGTCTTAATTTGAATGTGCCTTATGTTGGAGCACATCTGATCATTTCTGGAAGCTGATTCCAGCAGACAGACAGACAGACAGAGATTTTTTTCTTATAATTTTTCATCTGATCTTATTGTTTTTACCTCTGCAGCAAAAACAGGTCGAGATTGAGAGGGTGCAGAAATGGCTGAAGATGCTAAAAAACTGGAGCAAGTATAGAAACAGTGACCGGGTGAGCTTTTCCTTGCGAGGATCATTTATCAGAAAATCATAAGCCATTTCTAATTCACTTGCTTTAATAACTGGGTGTTTTGTGCAGATGATGAAGAGGGTTTTTAAAGGAATCCCCCTGCAGCTGAGAGGACAGGCCTGGGCTCTGCTGCTGGACGTTGAGAAAGTCAAGAGCGACAATGCAGGAAAATATGAGGTACAGTACTGTTCGAAAAACGTCCGTTCACACATTCACACAATTAATAGGTCAGCAGATTTAGCGGTCTTATGGACAAAGTGTAGCTATGAGTCTCCACTGACCTAAAGCCGGGTGTTTGGTGAGAGTGGGATTACTAGAGCGGTGCTGTGGTAAAGATTATTCAGTGGGATTAGAGTGTGATCTGAAAACAGACAGATGGCTGATATAAGGCTCGGAAAGAGATAGGAGAGAACAAAAGACCAGCATAACAAACCTCCTGGGCTGCTGAGGTTTGACATCAGGCAGGAAGTATTTGTAGCATCCAGTGTCTCTGAACAAGGTCATATCAGCGATATGTTTTATTGCAGTAGTATTACATCTAGTAATTAATGATTAGTACTTGGTTTTGACTAAGGCAGTAGTAAGGAATAGTTTACCCAGAACATGAACACTTGAACTACCAGACTTCTATAGCTACTAGAATTACCATAGTGGTCATTCTCACCTTTCTCATACAAGATGTCATATTGTCACGTCATATTTACGTTCAAAGTCTCTATTGAGATATTACAGTTAAGCTTTGAATGTCTGTAATCATATTTTCATACATCATCACCCTAAAAATACAATCTTTTTGGTAAGACAGCCTATAGTTTGGTTATATTAGACCAGCCACGAATGACCGTACCTCACTTTCACAAGCATGAGATAAGGCTTTTTTGTGACACTGAATATACAGTTTTAAAAACATATCTGAAGTAAAGTTGTGTTTTTCCAACAGAAAGTTAGGTTTTTGTTAGCAGTAAATTGCTTAGCAACAGAGACACGCATATTTAAAGTCACACAGTCTGGTAGTTTTAGGCAGAAATAATCAGAACTCTTTTGTAATTTTAGTAAAATAACAATGTTATAAACAAATAGTCTGTAAAAGTCAAGGAATTATTGATATGTGTGTTTTATTTCAACAAAATTTTTAAATAGCAAAAATAGGTCAAAATGACCGCCTCTGTAGTTCTAGACTAAAGGTTATGTCGACAAATTTGAGGAAGCATCTGCTTTTGTGATCCGTATAGGTATGGAATGCATACAGCATTGAAGCAGAAAGAGGATTAAACAATCACTGAATTTTGTCCTATTTGATATTTTGTTGTTATTGCCTTTAAAGTTGTCTGCATAAAGTTTTTAGTAATGCTAACTTCAAAGTTTTTGCATTCCATATAGCAAGCAGTATGTGTGTAACATTTTTTTTTTAAATAAAAAATTTTATGATTTAAACAGCTTATAAAAAACATCCCATGATTTAAATAAGTTGTAATTTAATAAGCCTGTATGTGAATAACTTTTGACAAAAATATCAGATAGAACCTTATAATTTGGGATATCTTTAAAGAATTTTGTGGAACCCTGCATTTTTTCAGTGCAGTGAGGAATAAAAAATCAGCTTTTATTTACATTTGAACAAAAAGTTTAATGGACCATGAATCCCCCCTCTTTCGCTTCAAGTCTACCTCAGACTTTTATCAAAAATGCTTCATGATGAACGTGGAGCGCTGTGAGCAAAAGGAGGAGTGGGCATGGCCGGCAGAGAAGGGGAAAAAGAGGGGAGCGAACAACTGTGGTCAGTTGGCTCACAAAATAAGACACAAACCGTAAGGAGACCCATGATATTAGAGTTTACAAAGTTAAAATGCAAAGAAATAATCAGTAATTAATTTAATCCCCTGCTATATTTGTTATTCAATATTTCATATACACATAACCACAATTTGTTCTATCATTATAAAGATAATCATGTTTATATAAACACTATAAACGAGGAAGACTTCTTTCCTCCTGAGTCCCCAGGTCTGAATGCAGACATAGTGGATAGCAGTGCAGCAGGTGTCTTGTCCTATCTATTTCAACCACTAGCCCTGCCGGTAATCTGGAGGATTTTAAACATTGGCGAACAAGGCAGCACGGAAATAGGCGATGTGTCTGAATGGAAACAAACTCAAGTGATAAAAGACAAAGTCCACCATTCAATAATGCTTGCTGCAAACTAACAGCTTTGCTGTATCGGCCCTGACAGCATTGCGGGGAAAAACATAACAAACCCTGTGCATCATGGAAACAAACACATACGACCCGTGCCATGCACGGACGCGGTCTCACCCATTTATTGTAACTCACAGCTTGGCAAGTCTGCCTTGCCTTCGGAAAGCACGTGCTCTCATGAGCGGATCTGTGCCATGTCACGGATTTTGATCTCGATTTTGATTTTGAAATTAGCTGACAAAAGTTCAAAATTATCCAGTTTTCTCCACAATTAAAGCTAACAGGTGCTAACGTTGTCTTAACTGATGCTCAACACACACAAATCTGTTCAAATCTCAGAAAATGTACTCCAGGGTGTCTCGAACATTTAAGTCAGAATTTGACAGGGGTATGAATACTTTTGGGCTTGACTGTATACCCATCTAACTTAAGAATTATAAACTTATGTTAGAAGTAAGATAACTTACAGTCAGCTTTATGATGAAGCCTTGTGTTTGTTTGATTTACAGAGAATGAAAGAGCAGGCTCAGCTTTACTCTCCAGAAATCAAGCAGATTGACCTCGATATCAACAGGACCTTTCGAAACCACATCATGTTTATGGATCGATTTGGTGTAAAGTAAGTAAAAGCATCTTCTTAAGCAAAGCTTGACTAATAAAATATTCTTCCCTCAGGCTTTCAGAGACATTAACTTACTCTGACTGACAAATAGCTCTTGAAGTTTCAGATAATGAGTAATGGCTTGTACTGTAAATATTTTATGTGAGTGCCTTAAAGTGATCCAAGATCCAAGCTTGATTTTGATTTTGCGTCTGTGCATATTTTCTTTTTCATTCAGTTGTCATGAACTAAACTGATGTTTGAAGGACTGATTTCAGAAGACCAAAATGGCACTCACAAAAAATTATGTGAAATGCTTTATTAACTTTACATTAACTTTACATTCCTGGTGGTGGCATGGAGAGACCCCCCTCATGATTGTGAAGCACTTTGGGTGTAGGCCATACAAAATAAACACGCTATATAAATAAACTTTACATTACATTACATTGCATGTGACTCAGTGAAGGCTATAGCACCAAAGCTCATGCATGCCTGTTAAATGTGTTATTATGGTATTTATGATGATGCTATTACATAGTGCAATGTACTGTAATAGGGTCGCAGAAATGAGTTACATTTTTAAAACAACATTTAAATATAAAGTAATAGTTATAAATTCTAATAATGTGTCACAATTTTACTGTTTTTACTGTATAATTGAGTAAACAAAGGCAGTCTTGGTTGATGTAATAAGATAATAAAAAAAAATTGAATCATTTTAAAACGTAGCTTACCTCACCAAGATTATTTACAGCAGTTGGTGAAAAAAGTAACTAAAATGAAATTAGAATTAGGGGTGGCATGGTGGCTCTGTGATTAACACGTTCACCGTACAGCAAGAATGTCGCTGGTTCGAGTCCCGGCTGGGTCAGTTGGCATTTCTTTGTGGAGTTTGTATGTTCTCCCCGTGTTGGCATGGGTTTCCTCTGGGTGCTCCGGTTTCCCCTACAGTCCTAAGACATGCGGTATAGGTGAATTGAATGAACTAAATTGTCCGTAGTGTATAAGAGTGTGTGTTAATGCGAGAGTGTTTGGGTGTTTCCCTGTACTTGTGTGAAACATATGCTGGTATAGTTGACGGTTCATTCCGTAGTGGCAACCTCTGAAATAGAGACTGAGCCGCAGGAAAATGAAATGAAAATAATGAATTAATTCATTTTCTTTTTTTGGCTTAGTCCCTTTATTAATCTGGGGCCTCAATAGCAGAATGAACCGCCAACTTATTCAGCATATGTTTTACGGCTACCCTTTTAGCTGCAACCCATCATTGGGAAACATCCATACACACTCATTCACACTCATACACTATGGTCAATTTTAGCTTACCCAATTCACCTATACCACATGTCTTTGGACTTGTGGGGGAAACTGGAGCACCCGGAGGGAACTCCAACACAGGGAGAACTGACCCAGCCGAGGCTCGAACCATCTACCTTCTTGCTGTGAGGTGATTGTGCTACCCGCTGCACCACCATGACGGCCAAAAAAAAAAAAAAAGATAAAATATATATATATATATATATATATATATATATATATATATATATATATATATATATATATATATATATATATATTTTTTTTTTTTTTTTTTTTTTTTTTTTTTTTTTGAAGGGGGCGGGGTTGTGTTGCTTCTTTTTTGACCTCAACTAATTAGCTGTCTGTCTTGGACGTGTTCTCTTATCTGCTGTACTAGAATTACTAAAACTAAACTGAAACTAAATATATCATAACTAAATAGAAATGTGTTCAGAAAAAAAAGCAAAACTAAATCTAGCAAAACCATTCATTAAATGAACTAAAACTAAACTGAGATGTTCAGCGATTCAAAAAGGCAAACTACAAAAACTTTGTACCTCACATATTTTACGCAAGACATAAATATGAAAAGTGGATGCTGATCAACGTCTTGCTCTCTTCTGCATCTCATCAGACATTCTCTGGAGCGGCTTTCTCAATTTTGAGAGCTCATTCCCCCGGTAGGCCAGAAATGAGAGTGATGTCACTGAGGATTTAATAGATTGCAGGCCTCAGACTCCGAGTGGAAAGACTTGCTCATCTGAAGGGTGTCGTTAATTCTCACACATGAAGGGAGGGGTTCAACTGTAATTTGAAGGAACAAATGTATCTTTGTGGAAAAATATGAATGTTGCAGATGTGTGTTTGTTTCTTCATGCTGTGCCTTTTAGTGAAGACTGCAGGATGAGAGTTTGACTGTCTTTTTTTCTCTTTACAGGCAACAATCTTTGTTCCACGTGCTCTCGGCTTACTCTGTTTACAATACGGTCAGTGTATGATCACATGCATACTTAATTAAGACATGTTACATAATAGTTGACTTAGTCTGTTCTTGTCCACAGGAAGTGAGTTACTGCCAGGGCATGAGTCAGATTGCTGCCATTCTGTTGATGTTCATGAATGAAGAAGATGCGTTCTGGGCTTTGTCGCAGCTCTTAACCAATCAGAAACATGGCATGCACGGTGAGCCCTCTTCATTGATTCTGCTCTTGTCTAAGAATATTTCTGCTGATTGTATTTCTATCATTTAATAAACATCTCGAGACTATATGAAATAAGATACACTTGCATTCTAGTTTTGAATAAATATGCGGTGAGGACTAATATTAAGTGGTGCCATGGCACAGCGCTGTTGCCTCACAGCAAGAAGGTCGCTGGTTTTAGCCACGGCTGGGTCAGTTGGCATTTCTGTGTGGAGTTTGCATGTTCTCCCCATGTTGGCGTGGGTTTCCTCCGGGTGCTCCGGTTTCCCCCACAAGCCCAAAGAGACATGCACTATAGGTGAATTGGGTTCCGTGGTGAGAGTGTATGGGTTTTTTCCAGCGATGGGTTGCAGCTGGAAGGGTATCCGCTGCAAAACATATGCAAGATAATTCCTATAGGGACTAAACTGAAAAGAAAATAAATGAACAAATGAATGAAAGTAATGTTGAGAAATATCACTGTCCTAACAACAAGCAACGCAACAAGATTTAGTGATAAGCAATTGTCCTGGGTTCTGTCTGCACCAAACGTGACGCAACCTGACAGAAGCATTTAGGTACCCACCACTGTACTCCGAATCAAATGGTAAAGGCTTTTAATCTAATACATATTAAACTTCTTTAGCATTGTTATTGGGCAACTGTTGTTGTTGGTTTGAACTCAGTCAAAGTTCTGGCTTCATTTTTTAACTGCCAGTTTTTTTCATTTTTTAAAAACAAAGGTGAACTATCTGCTTCTGCTTTCAATATGATGGCAGGACTACTGACAGTAGTACAGTAAATGTCAGATAAAATGGTATTTGAACTTACAGTGGTAGCATTCAACAATAAGTAAAGCACATAATCTATACCAGGTGTGATCTTTGTCATAATAGTATATGCTGTTGTTCTGCTGCGACGTCGTAGTAATAGAAGGTATTTCTTAAATAGAAATGTTGCTTGTCGCTGTCACAGATGAAAAAGCTCCTTATTACATGTAAAAGATGAAAAAAAGATGGTGTGTGACATAAAAAATTATGCTAATTTATTTACCCTCAGGCCATCTTAGGTATAAGTTTCCCATACCTTGGTGATTCATAAAACTAAAGTCAATGCATACTAGCAAACTGCCAATTTGAAATAATAATAATAATAATAATAATTATTATTATTATTATTATTATCATTATTATTATTATAATACATTTTATTTATAATGGAACAGTAACAAAGCAGAACAATAAAAAAACTGTAAACACACCACAATAAGACAATGGAAAAACAGTAACAAAAAAACAATAACAATACAATTGAATGACAAAATTGCCAAAAATAATCCTGTTAAGTTAAAAGCAATGGTAAAAAGGTAAGTCTTGAGAAGTATCTTAAAACAGTCCAGAGAAGTGGCATTCCTGATGCTGATAGGTAGACCATTCCATAGCTTAGGCCCACTGTACGAAAAAGCTTGACCACTAATGATCTTTCCTTTACAATGTGGCTGATACAGCGTAGGTACAGATGAAGACTGAAGACTGCGGGTGGGAGTAGCAAGAGTTACCAGGTCACAAATGTAGTCAGGTGCTAGCCCATGCACTGCTTTATATGTTAAAATCAAAGTCTTAAAATCAATACGTGACTTAACAGGAAGCCAGTGAAGTTGCTGAAGTACAGGGGTGATATGGTTGCGCAACTCGGTAGAGGGAGCCACTTAAAAATCATCAACAGAGGGTTTAAAATCATTACACGTGTTAACATTAATAGGAGTGCCAATTAGTAATACCTCAGTTTTTGAACTGTTTAATTTAAAGAAATTTTGATTCATCCAAGTTTTAATTTCTAGTAGACAGGCAGAAAGAACTGACGTGGGAGGAAAGGCAGGAAGATTGCACTTAAGGTGCCTTTTACACTAGTGCGCTTTTGTTTTAATGTTATATTAGAATTAAAATGCTCCTCATCAAGACTGATGTTTTTATTGTGTTTTTATTGTGGCCTAAAACGCATGACAGGTGACCATTCACTCTCATTGGTCATGCACATATTGTGCTCACATAGGTACTTGTCGTCTTCCAGTGTAATGGTAATTTTAGAGAGGCACTTTCTAAATCCCATCAATTAAGCATCATTTAAGCATCATTGGTTCTGTCTTTTATGTCAGAGGATTCTTCAGAAATGATTTTGTCATTCTCATTTGCTGCTCAAGAATTTTGTTATTGTTACAACAGAAATATTTTTGTGCAAACCATGGCATTTTATTTTCCAGGATTCGTTGATAAAGGCTCTAAAGTAATTTTATTTTTAAATGGAAGTTTTTTGTAACATTGTAAAATGAGACATTTTGTTGTCACAGTATTCAATTTTGACATTCATATTATTTAAAAAAAAAAAAAAAGAAAAGTCTTTTCAAACTTTTTTAATGGCAGTAGCTGTGGCGAAAAATGATTTGAGAAATCAATTCTGAGATTTTCAAAACACATTGTATGCTTTACAAACAGCCATACTCTGCTTATGTCCAATTCCTTATGAACACCACTTAAACCTAAATTAATTATTAAGTTAGGAAATGTTTAAGTAAATTACAAGAGTGTTCATAGTGAGCTGTGTTTATATTAATCTGATGATATAAAAGCAATTTTAAATCACTTAGCCAAATGTTAAGCACTCTTCCTCATCAGCGTTTGAGTGTACAATTTAAACTAACCTAGAGTGCCATCTGCTGTTTAAAACTAAGTTCAGAATCAATTCAAAAGAGAACATAGTGTTGCTTTTTGAAAGTTTCAGAATCAATAGAGAACCGATTTCTCAACTGATTTTTTTACCACAGCTCTAAATAGTAGTGTATACAAAAACTTATCATTTTTAACACTGCAAATTGAAGTCATGAGGAAACTCATGTCATTTTTGTCATACCTGTACATTTTCACCCCACCACAGGATTCTTTGTTCCTGGATTTCCCAAACTTCAGCGTTTCCAAAACCACCATGACCAGATTCTCTCCAAGCTTTTACCCAAACTAAAGAAGCATTTGGTAAGCCTGCTTTAACAGATTCAAGACTTTAAATAACACAAAGAACTTTCGAGTTGGGTTAAGTTAAATATAGCTATTAACTTCACATGTATCAGTTTCCCTAATGCTGAGTTCCCTTCTCATTTTCAAAAAAATCATTCACATCAGGATAAGGAGCAGATGTCCAGTGGTATTTACAGCACTAAATGGTTCCTCCAATGTTTTATCAACAGGGTAAGTGTTTCATCTCAGCAGATGCATTGTAATCAAACTGACAAAGTGTGTTATGCAAGCTATGATTACTAGATAGGTATAGACACTCAATCATATGCTGAGCTCAGCCCTCAAAGCCAAGGAAATGATTCATCAGCTGCCTGGTCAGGACACTGCAGACAATCCCAAAAGTTGAGTCATGAGCTGAATAGAGGTTTTGGCTCTTTTTTGAATATACAGTAACTGTTGAGTCAGCTGTTCTGATAGTAACTGTTATTCTGCCCCATCATCAAGGAATGGAAACAGTTCTGGATCATTTCAAGTGAGAGCTGTTTATATAAAAAATGTTTTCAAACTGTATCCTAAGGTGAGGAGTGAGCTTTCAGGGTAATACAGGCAGACATTTTGACTGCATGGTTTCCGCTACTTTCATTCTTCAATGGTGGGGCGCCACGCCAAAATTGATCCTGTCACAGCTACATTACAGCTTCTCACTCAAAACACTGTTGTGTATTTTTTAATAGTGGGTTATAATCGCACCAAAACGTATTAAAAGGTAAGTGAATTATAACAGAGTGAACTTTTCTGTAACCATAGTAGTGCTGTGCGCTGTTTGTTTAACTCTTTAATGTTATGTGCCGACTGGCTGACTGACTGACTGATTGACTGACGTAAACATGACGTATAGCCGTTTCACTTTACTTCAGGAAGCATTAATGTTGCTCTGTAGGTCTATAAGAGACATTCACAAATATTCCTAGCAAATCTAAAAAAATGTTGGAGACATACTTGTTACATACAGGTAAACACACTAAATTTGCACTACAGCAGCGTTTATTTGAGAGAGCGCAAGAAGATCTGCGCTTGAGCAGCGTATATTTGAGGGGCCATGCAAGAAGTTTTGTGCACGCACAGAGATTCACATGCTCGTAGGCTATTACATAAATGAGATCTCGAATTGTAATACTGCGCTCACGACATTTGTCATTGAAATAACGCCACAGGTAGTTGGTAGATCTGAGTAAAAACGGCCTGCCGCCACAGCTGGAAAAAATCCTAAAGGAAACACTGGACTGGTTTTGAAGGTTTGATCCTTTGTAAATAAAATCACACATTATATTTAATGGTTCACTTAAGACTTGCGTTTTTTTGGTGGCAGTCTGCTTACTAGCCGATATAACTTTATGTTGACATGATACTGACTGAAAGTAACTTTCCAAGTATGTCCACTTATTCGGTTAAAATTACCCTATAAATCCCCATATATACTCACAAACAATATTTGTAATGTAATGTGTATTTATATACCACATTTATTGTGTGTGGCCATACACCCAAAGAGCTTCACAATGCTGAGGGGGGGGTCTTTCCACACCACCACCAGTGTGCAGCATCCACTTGGATAATGCGACGGCAGCCACAGGACAACGGCACTAGTGCGCTTACCACACACCAGCTATTCACCTTATTCTCAGCTGACGAGTGGGCGCTGCCATTTGAATCTTTTTGTCTCGCGACTTCCGGTCACATTCACTTCAATTCATTTTTTGACGTTAACAACTGCTCGTTACGCTGCTTGATGTTGCAATTTAATATTTTCTTATTATATTATGCTACTTGGTCTGTGTAGTCATGCAAACATTTGTTTGTTGAGCAAGTAGTTTGGCCATTTTCTGCCGTTTATTATTCCTAGTCATTTCTCCCATAGGCGACTGAATCGGAAGTTCTAAGACAATCGCGAAAACAGGCGCACTTCCGCATTTTAGAATAAGGTCAATAGGTGGAGTGGAGAGTGATAGAGCCAATTCAGTGGATGAGGAGGATTGGGAGGCCATGATTGTTAAGGTCCGCGAGGGAATTTGGCCAGGGCACTGGGGTTACGGATCTACTCTTTACGAGAAGTGCCATGGGATTTTTAATGACCACAGAGAGTCAGGACCTCGGTTTAACGTCTTATCCGAAAGACGGCATCCACTGACAGTATAGTGTCCCCTTTACTAGACTGAGGCATTAGGATTCACACAGACCGCAAGTTGAGCGCCCCCTGCTGGCCTCACTAACACCACTTCCAACAGCAACCATGTGGTTTCCTATCCAGGTACTGACCAGGCTCAGCCCTGCTTAGCTTCAGTAAATATCCAGTCTTGGGCTGCAGGGTAATATGGCTGTGGCATATTTTTCTTGTTTGTTTAGGGGTGAAAAGAACTAGAGAAGCATATTTTAGCAGAAAAGCCATGCCATTAATGATAATCCCATCCATGTATTTACAAATAAGATATATAAATACAGAGCCAATAAAATGGACCGCAGAATATTTCTAAAGCAAAAGCAAAGGCAGAGCCCCAGAGCCACACCGACCTATTGCATCACCTTGCCTGCCAAAGCAAACCAAAAGACACTGAACAATCCAAGCCAAATTGTTATTCCCTTCACTTGTTAACTTCCCTCTTGTTTAATTGGATGTGCATTATTGATTATGTTACACAAGTGTTCACTATTGGCAGAACATATGAAATGGTTTAAATGGAATGCATTAAGCCCTTGAGCACTTAGGAAGTACTAGGCAATGTGAAGTCACTGGGACTTCAGAATCATATTGCATTGTGGGACATATAGGAGCTGGAATGCACATTTAAAGTAAACTCACTCAAATCAAGGGTTTATCCGTGCAGATTTCACTCATGCACTTGACAAAGTGGAACACACTCAATGGGAAGTGCTTATGTAAAAGTGAACGTTCGAGGTTACTAAAGTAACCCTTCGTTCCCCGAGGAGGGGAACGGAAGCACTATAAGTGGATTTGATTTGTAAAATCCACGCATTGGGAGGATTCGGATCAGAAGCCGCTTGTCTGGAGAGTATTGAACGGGCCAATGAATGAAATTAATTGGCAGCGTAAGCTTGCGCAGGTGTGCGACATCTGCAATTATCTCAGCATATAAGCACACCTGAAGCCAGCAGACGCCATCCTTTTAAGCTGAAGAGACTTTCAAACAGCTAAGGGACAGTCATTATGGCGACGGAGTATAGTGCTTCCGTTCCCCTCCTCGGGGAACGAAGGGTTACTTTAGTAACCTCGAACGTTCCCCTTCGGGGGGAACTTCAGCACTATAAGTGGATTTGATTTGTAAAATCCACGCATTGGGAGCCCATTGAAAGCGCCATAATGACTGCACCTTACCAACACCCCCGATGAGGAGATAGTCAAGCAAGCGTGACGCACCCACATCATGGGGGGCACGGTCCTCCAACGTGTCCCTGGCCCTAATTTATCCTACTTCAACAGAAGTTTTACGGATTTAGATATATTTTTTGGGAAGTCGTGAGCATCTAGATAATTCTAGGAAATACGATAGTACGTTGGGAAGCGTGCAATCCCGATAGGGAGGACGCTGCGGAGGCCATCCGTTACCCAAGGGGGGGGGTAGATGGCAGAATTTACATATGGACTAGCCCTAAAAAAGGGGGAGTACGCATAGCAAAAGAGTGGTTAGCGGAGAGGGAAGACACGGGTCCGCCCAGGGGGGGGACTTAACCGTGGCGGAATAAGCATATGGGATCGCCTAGTGGGGATCACGCATAGCAGGCACCTATACCCAAAACGCGGGCTGACCAGCGGGCAGACCTACAACGTAGTGGGCCAGCAAGTGACTCCTCCGCTGAGTCAGTGCTGGGGGCCACGGAGGAATCTGCAGGGCTCACCTGACGGGGAACTTTACTGACAGATAGAAAAGGCGCACGTACCTCCGTGTTAGGGAGAATGGCGCAGCAAGCGTGTTTTAACACCCTACCGAGTTGTCTCCTCAATCACCAAAGGGTTACCTAATACCCTTGAGGAAACCGGCTCCACTCGCAGATTGTAAAACCTTGCAAATGTGTTGGGTGTCGCCCAGCCCGCAGCTCTACAGATGTCTGTTAGAGAGGCGCCGCGTGCACGCGCCCAAGAGGATGCAACGCTCCGAGTGGAGTGTGCACGAACTCCCGGGGGACACGACTGACCTCGACTCGAATAAGCGAGTGAAATGGCATCCACAATCCAGTGGGATAATCTTTGTTTTGATACGGCACTTCCCTGCTGCCGACCGCCATAACAGACAAAGAGCTGCTCAGATGATCTAAAATTCTGAGTACGGTCCACATAAATGCGCAGAGCGCGAACTGGACAAAGTAAAGAAAGGGCTGGGTCTGCCTCCTCCGGGGGCAGCGCTTGCAGGTTCACTACCTGATCTCTAAAGGGGGTGGTAGGAACCTTGGGCACATAACCGGGGCGGGGTCTCAGGATGACGTGAGAGTAATCCGGCCCGAATTCCAGGCACGAGTCACTGACCGAAAATGCCTCCAGGTCCCCGACCCTCTTGATGGAGGCCAACGCAACCAGCAGAGCTGTCTTCAGGGACAGAAATCTTAGATATACTGATTTGAGTGGCTCAAAGGGATCGGATCGCAGACTCGTGAGAACGAGGGCGAGATCCCAAGAGGGCATGAGAGGGGGGCGAGATGGATTAATTCGCCTAGCACCCCTAAGGAACTGGATGACCAGGTTATGCTTTCCCACGGTGCCGCCAGCTACCGCGCTATGATAAGCGGAGATGGCGGCCACGTAAACCTTGAGAGTGGAGGGCGACAGCCTGCTGTCCAACTTCTCTTGAAGGAAAGAGAGCACAACACTAATCTGGCAATTTCGGGGGTCTTCTCTGCGAGAGACGCACCATTCAGTGAATAGACTCCACTTCAGGGCGTAGGCGCGCCTCGTGGAGGGGGCTCTAGCCTGAGTGATGGTATTAACCACCGCAGTCGGTAGGTTACCTAAGTCTTCCTCGCGTCTAGGGACCACACGTGGAGGTTCCAAAGATCGGGGCGAGGGTGCCAGATGGTGCCCTGTCCCTGAGAGAGTAGGTCCTCTCTCAAAGGGATCCGCCAGGGGAGGGCCGTCGCGAGGAGTGAGAGCTCTGATATCCAGGTCCGGTTGGGCCAAAGGGGCGCAACTAGCAGAACCTGTTCCTCGTCCTCCCTGACCTTGCACAGAAACTGCGCGAGCAGGCTCACTGGGGGAAACGCATACTTGCGCATGCCCCGAGGCCAGCTGTGGGCCAGTGCATCCGTGCCGAGAGAGCCCTCGGTTAGGGAAAAAAACAACTGGCAGTGAGCGTTCTCGGGGGAAGCAAACAGATCGATCTGGGCCTCCCCGAATCGCGCCCATATCAGCTGAACAGACTCGGGGTGGAGTCTCCATTCTCCAGGGCGTAACAGCTGTCGTGAGAGCGCATCGGCTGCACGATTGAGCGTGCCTGGGACGTGAATGGCGCGCAGCGATTTCAGCCGCGGGTGACTCCAGAGGAGCAGACGGCGGGCGAGCTGAGACATGCGGCGAGAGCGCATACCCCCCATGCGGTTGATATACGCCGCCGCCGCCGTACTGTCCGTCCTGACCAGCACGTGTTGCCGCTCCAGCACCGGTAAAAAGCGGTGGAGAGCGAGGAACACTGCCCACAGCTCTAGGCGATTGATATGCCAATGCAGCTGGGCACCCTTCCAGAGGCCCGCAGCCGCATGCCCGCGACACACGGCCCCCCAACCCGTGTTGGAAGCGTCTGTTGAAACAACAACATGGCTGGACGCCTGTCCTAGAGGCACACCGGCCTGTAGGAACGAGGGGTCGTTCCAAGGGCTGAGGGCGCGGCGACACAGCGCAGTAACCGAGACCCGGTGTGTGCCCGCGTGCCATGCGCGTCTGGGGACCCGATCGTGAAGCCAGTGCTGAAGTGGTCTCATATGGAGCAACCCGAGCGGCGTGACGGCGGCTGCGGATGCCATATGCCCCAGGAGCCTCTGAAAGAACTTCAGTGGGACCACTAGTTTGCTGTCGAGCTCCCTCAGACAGTTCAGCAACAGGCGAGCGCGTTCCTCGGAGAGGTGCGCTACCATGGTGATCGAGTCCAGCTCCATCCCGAGAAAAGAAATCCTCTGCACGGGGGCGAGTTTGCTCTTTTCTCGGTTGACCTGAAGCCCCAGTAGGCGGAGATGCCGAAGCACCTTGTCCCTGTGCATAATCAATTGCTCCCGCGAGTGGGCTAAAATCAGCCAGTCGTCGAGATAATTGAGTATGCGAATGCCCGCGAGCCGAAGGGGCGCTAGGGCACCCTCCGCGAGTTTGGTGAAGACCCGCGGAGACAGAGAGAGCCCGAAGGGGAGGACCTTGTACTGCCATGCTCGACCCTCGAACGCAAACCGCAGAAATTGGCGGTGGCGTGGAAGAATGGAGACATGGAAATACGCGTCCTTCAGGTCTATGGCTGCAAACCAATCCCGAGGACGAACGCATTGGAGAATGCGCCTCTGCGTGAGCATTCTGAACGGCAGCCTGTGCAGACAGCGGTTCAAAACGCGCAGATCTAGGATTGGCCGTGACCCACCGCTCTTTTTGGGTACGATGAAGTATGGGCTGTAAAACCCACTCTCCATCTCGGCTGGAGGAACCGGCTCGATTGCACCCTTCGCCAGGAGGGCAGCAATCTCCTCTCGCAAGACAGGGGCGGACAGGGGGCTGACCCTGGAGAAATACACGCCCGTAAACTTTGGGGGCCGTTTCGCGAACTGAATCGCGTAACCGAGTCTGATTGTGCGTATGAGCCACCGCGAGGGGCTGGCCCGCGCTAACCAGGCAGGCAGAGCCCTCGCTAATGGAGTCATCGCTACAATCGCTGACGTACCAGCGGTGGGGCAGCGCGGAGTGGGTGTGCTGATCCGGGAAGCACGAGGGTCCCGCGGAAGAGCTGGAGGAGAGCGATTCGCTTTGGCTCCGCACCCTGACTCCGGAGAGGGGGCTGGAGGGCTGAGGGAAGGGAGACCGTCCCCCCAGCGCTCGTGAGCCACTGGCGAAGCACGTAGAGTCTGCGAGCCGGAAGGCAGCGCGTCCCGGACTGGCAGAACTCGTGCAGTCACATCCGGGGAAGGGAAAAAGTGCTCTTTTACTGATGTTTTGGTGGCACTGAAAAGTACCGTTGTTATCGGGGCCCCGCCCTCCAGCGGGGAAAGAGCAAGTTTCCTCTTCTCCGGATGGCCTGTCTCAGGGACGCTTCGCGGTCCGTTTACCGGACTTAACGGCGCCCTGGGCAGGAGGGGCTGCCTGCTTTCGAGGTGAACGCCGCGCCCGCTTGGCCGGAGGCGCAGGCGGGGGCGGGGCAGCACTCGTTGGCGGGCGCCCTCGGCGAGGAACAGCGGAGGTGGATGGCTCGGCGGGCGGAGCGGGCTTACGGCCACGCCGATAGATGACATTGCCCATCGCATCCGACTGCTCTTTCACCGCCTTGAATTCCTGGGTGAATTCACCGACGGTGTCGCCGAACAGGCCAGCCTGGGATATGGGCGGGTCAAGAAAGCGAACTTTGTCAACGTCGCGCATATCGGCCAGGTTTAGCCAGAGGTGGCGTTCCTGAACCACAAGTGTGGACATCGTCCTCCCCAGCGCACACGCGGCGGACTTAGTAGTCCGAAGAGCATAGTCGGTCGCGGTGCGCAGCTCATGTAATAAGCTTGGGTTGGACCCGCCCTCGTGCAGCTCGGCCAGCGCCTGCGCTTGGTAGCGCTGGTAGGTGGCCATCGCGTGCAAAGCAGAAGCAGCCTGGCCCGCAGCCTTATAAGCTCTGGCTCCGAGGGAGGCAGACAACCTACAGGCTTTGGACGGGAGGCGGGGCAAACCCCGCCACGTAGAGGCGCCGCGCGGACAAAGATTGACCGCGATAGCGCGCTCCACTGACGGGATCGCCTCATACCCCCTGGCAGCTCCGCCGTCAAGGGCGGTGAGGGCGGAGGCACACGCAGCACGGGCAGAGAAAGGTGCCCTCCAAGACTGCGTGAGCCTACTGTGCACTTCCGGGAAGAAGGGGACGAGAGGCTTCGAAGGCTTCGCCTTCTGGTCCTCTACGTAGCACCCATCTAGTCGGTCCGGCCGCGGAGCTGGGGGATAAACCATCTCCAACCCCACGGCCGAAGCAGCCCGGGAAAGCACGGCTAACATGTCCGCTTCAGGATCCGATTTGACAGCGCTCACCTGCCCGGAGGGGGCGAGCGGGTCCGGATCTTCGTCGGACAGTGAAAGCCCACCCTCCGATGCCACGGAGGACATCTGATCTCCGGTGTCAGCGAGTGTGAGAGCTACCATCTGGTTAGACGGATCACTCTCACCACCCGAAGCTTGGATGGAGCGCCGTGAGGAGCGAGAGGTCCGCGAGCCCGTGGGCGGCGGATTATCTCCCGCTGAAACCCTCAGATCTGCCCGAGCGCCCGCTGCTTTTTTAGAACAGGAGGCAACTGGGGTGGCTCGCTCTCTTGCGAAAGTTAGCCGCGATCTTAGCTGTGCAACGGTCATGGCATCGCAATGACGACATGAACCGCCCGCGAGCACCGCATTAACATGCTGGACCCCCAAACATGCAATGCAGTGATCGTGTCCATCATCCGGAGCCAGGAAACCCCCGCATCCAGAAACGCACAGTCGGAGCGCCATCCTGAAAAGGACGTGCTGCACGACTGTGTTGCTCTTTTAGGAAAGTTGCAACTATACGCACCGCTCTGGAGGACCGGACCCAAAGAACCGCAGGCAAGGGAGTAACCCAGCTCGACCGTCTGCCACCGCGAAGACCCACTCTGGACCGGGAGACACACTCGTTCGCTCTGAAGTGCTGATCAGCATCGACTCACTCAGAAAGGATCTGAAGCGAAAAGGATGGCGTCTGCTGGCTTCAGGTGTGCTTATATGCTGAGATAATTGCAGATGTCGCACACCTGCGCAAGCTTACGCTGCCAATTAATTTCATTCATTGGCCCGTTCAATACTCTCCAGACAAGCGGCTTCTGATCCGAATCCTCCCAATGCGTGGATTTTACAAATCAAATCCACTTATAGTGCTGAAGTTCCCCCCGAAGGGGAACTAAAAAGCTGCTTTAAATTGGTCTTATTTCATCCAATTTGACTTGAAGTGTATCATGGCCTTAAAGAAACCTTGGGTATGAAGATTTATGGCTTAATATAAGATAAAATATGTGTCTTACTGAAGTATGCAGTAGAAAAGCTATAAAACATGTACATAATTTTTTTTTATTATATATATATATATATATATATATATATATATATATATATATATATATATATATATTATATATATATATATACATACATACACATACAGGGGACTTCCTGTTTCTATTTTAACTCAACTCTAAATACAAAATACTGTTCAATGCCACATTATGAGACTTTTTCTAATTAGGCAAGGGAGGCAATCTAGATGTAGACACATTCATGCTGGACATTTATATTGTGTTATTCGAAGTCGAGGTCTAAGTTAAGACTAAAACAATCTATGCAATGCAGTTAAACATTCAATATAAATACATGACAAATATAGTTTTCATGATAATTTTTGGGGGAAGTTGAAGAACCGCTCTCTGACAGATAAATACACTTTGGTTACATGAGGGAAACAGTTGAGGTAGAGTGACCATGTCTAAAGCCTGATTATTAATAATCAAACAGACTGTTTTTGGTTTCTGTTTGGCACAGTACACCACTTTCCTCTATTTCTTACCAGTAGTTTTTGACATTCGGCTTATTATTTTATCTAAAACACCTCATTAGGTGTAGTGCAAGCTGGTGATATATGCAACATGGTACCATTTGAAAATGGCTAATAACCAGCCACAATACAGCACTGTAAATTATGGGAATATAGATTGAGGTTGGCGAAGAGGAATTAGGGTTTAAGAAACTGAAGGAAAGAGGCTTAAAGAAAGTTCTTCCTCTCTCGTTCTTTGTCAGGGCCTCTTGATAGAAAGGGCAGTATGCAATTAGCAGGCAGACAAGGCTGTTTCAGTGTTTACTCTGTCCATACACACACAATCCTGTGGGTTTGGCTGAGAAGGAAAGAGAGCAGACACTGTCAGCTCTGTAGAATTCGGTTTGCTCAGTTTCAGAGCTGTGCTTATGGACTGGCAGGATCCTCGTTGAAGGAGATTAGCTTTATAGACTTACAGGGGCCACAGTTGAGTGAGAAAAAACTGAGTTTGAGAAAAAAAACTGAATTTGTTTTTTGCATATAATGCTATAAGGACATTTGTATAGAATTGCCTTTCTTGGTTAATTTATAAACATGTCATCTTTTCCAGACCCCATTCACTTTGACCTTACGTCTGTGGGATATCTTTATCCTGGAAGGCGAGAAAGTTCTGACAGCCATGGCTTACACTATCCTTCAGCTCCACAAAAGTGAGTTCTTCTTTTGGTTTACAGCACAGAATTGAAAAAAGAGAAAAATTAAATGTTAAAGAAGGGGTTCTCTTTAATGTCTACATTAAAAGGTCCAAATCTGAATCTGTATTAAAGGTTAAAGATCTGGAACAATTGATGTTACAAAACTTGATTTTAATAAACATGGATAACATGCAGTCAACACTATTTATTTGTCTTGAAATAAAGTGGCATTTGCAATCAAAACACATTAAATCAAATGCAAATGTGGCAAAATCACAAATATAAGTCCATTTTTGTACAAAACACAACAAAAGGTGTCTGGATGCAGCCATGATGATGCAAGCTGAGATTGCATATCTCAAAGATTCAATGTCAGACACAATGCACTCAATGGAGCTAGTGACATGACTGTGAGGGGTGGGGTTATGTGTAGGCATTAAAAAAGTGAAAATATCAAAAGGTGTGCAATGAAAACTTTATCTGTTGTAGTTTTGTGGTCCTTATATCTGTATATTATGGATACTCCCATTCAAAATGTCAGTGTTTCGTTTCATAGTGTTTCACATTTCTACTATTACAACTTCACTTGTCTCATTACAAATCAAACAGGGGTGTGTTTCCCAAATAACTTGCGGCTGAACTATCATAGTACGATGCATCGTTTGGGAAAAGAACTATGTAGTGACAAGTGTTTCTCAAAACCCTTAGTTTCTCTGTCGCAGATCTATTGCTTGAACCATGCTAGTTATAACATAAAACACCCATAACGATGCTCTAAACTGAGTGGAGTAACTACTTCTTTAGAGAAAAACCCATAATTTCTTTGTGCAAATTATATTGTTTTACACGCAAACACATTTAAAATAAAATCTAATATTAGATTTGGTAAAACATGAACTCTAATATTACTCTTATACTCTAATACTAATATTATTGAGAAGTTGAACATTACATATTCTATTCTAAAGCATTTCACAAAAGTTAACAGGTATTCTAATATCATATAAATCATATAAACATAAATAATGAGGCTATTTATTATAAAATGAAATTTAATATGTATTATTTATTAGAAAAAGTCATACTTTAATAATTATAATAATGATAATAATAATAATAATTATTATTATTATTATTATTATTATTATCATATTATTATTATGAAATTGTTTATTTGTTTTTTTTAATTATTTTTAAAAGTACTTTTACAATTTGACACATGTAACTCACTGCAGAAAGTTCTAACCAGCAGGCCCATGTCATATACAGTACAGATACTTAATAAATAACCCACTATAAATTTAAATAATTAACGTGTGCTTTTTGTTTTCACAAGCTTTGAAGATGTAACGTAAATTCAGATTAAAGCAGTATTTTTAATAATTCAAATTTTGAATGTTAGAATGTTCTAAATGAATAGGGCATAGGGGGGATAATTGGCAATAGAACACAGCCAGGAACTAGGTTTCTAACTACAGCTATAGCGTTGTAGTTGCGAGTGCTCAAGTTTGCGACGCAGTTTGAGAATTTTTGTTGGAGCGGCGGATTTGGGAAACGGCAAATCATCAAACTATGTTTTTAACGACGGAACTTGTGACCTTAGTTGGCTAACGATGCTTTTGGGAAACGCACCCCAGAATGGCTTTGTGCTGGCTTGTGGCAATACAGTATAAATGCATACTTAACTGTCCATTCAACTTTGAACAGTCTAATCTCTTCATCAAGTTTCTTTTGCGTGAGACAGATCACTTGAAGGCTTTTACAATCACTAGATGCCATGAAAAAAGAGTCACACAGGAGTGTTTGGAATATTTTGCCTTTGGTTTTAATGCAGCCAGTTTTACTTTTTTTATGTATTTATTTATTTTTCAAAAATACAAACAACTAAACAGTTGATTTACAAGGTTTATGCATTTATCAATGAAGGAAATTGCTTCAGTCATATGGAAATAGATGTATAAAATAGATGGAAAATCCTTTATGCATGGTCTTGCAATACGAAATGGAGTCAGGTCCAGATTGAATACACTCGCAGTCCCTAAGCCCTGCGTTAAAGGTTTCCCAGTGCTGGGTTGCGGTTGGAAGGGCATCCACTGCATAAAACATATGCCAGAATAATGGTTGATTCATTCTGCTGTGGCAACATCTGATAAATAACAAACTAAGTTGAAGGAAAATGAATGAATGAATGAATGAATGAATGAATGAATGAATGAATGAATGAATGAATGAATGAATGAATGAATGAACATTAAAGGGTTAGTTTACCCCTAAAGTTAAATCTCCTTATTATTTACTTTTCATCATGTGGTTTTAAACCATTGAGTTTCTTTTTTTCTGATGAACACACACACACACACACACACACACACACACACACACACACACAAACACACACACAAAAAATTCTGGTTGCTGGGACCCATTAACTTCAATTAGATATATGTTTTTCCTAATATGGAAGACGATGGGTCCCAGCAACCAGCAATTTTCAAAATATCTACTTTTCTGTTCATCAGAAGAAAAAAATAAATCATCAGAGAAGAAAAACTCTCAGGTTTTGAGAAGGATTTGTGAACAAGTGAAAAATAAGTAAATCATGATCTCTTTAACAGTTGATTATGGAAGTCTTAAAAGTGTTAGTTCACCCCAAAATGAAAATGTAGTCATTTGTTGACTTCTGCTCATCTTGTGAATTTTTCTGCCTCTATTAAAAGTCTGTTCACCCAAAACTCATTCATGTTTTATTCTGTATTGTTAACCATTTTAAGTCTTTGTTGAGAAATGTCTAACTTTAGCCACTCATGTCCAGAACGCTTGCTCAAGATGTCTCTGGAGGAGCTGAGAGAGTTCCTGCAGGAGAAGATAGGAGAGTCCATCTACCTCAATGATGACCTGGTCATAGAGCAGCTTAAAGTGTCCATGTCTGAACTTCGCAAAATGAAGCTTGACGTCCCTCCACCAGGTTCAGCTATTTTTTTGACATGATATCTTACTGCATGAATTGAATTTGAATTTTTTTATTAAATGGGATATTCCCTTGTGACGAACCATCTAATTTTCAAGGGGGTCCCTAATTGTATTTTTAACATTTGATTGTCTCTCTGTATCATAGTTTACTTGAATTAGTTATAACTGTTGTGTCAAATAAAAGGAATAGCTCATGCAACAATAAAAAAAAGACTCACTATTTACACTACCTCAGGTGGTTCCAAACCTCTGAGTTTCTTTCTTCTATTGAACACTAAAGAAGATATTTTGAAGAAAGCTGAAAACCTGTAACCATTGATATGTATAGCAGGAAAAGCATACTATGTAAGTTTCTCAGGTTTCTCATTCCAGATTTCTTAAAAAATAAAATAAAATCTTATTTTGTGCTAAAGAGTAAGTAAATGACATAATTATATCATACGATAGCATTAACAAAAACAACATCATTCATTTAGCATGTGTTGGCTAAATGCAATTTATTAACACTCAAAACTATCCGCTTGTTAAGTTGTGACGTATTAGTGACGTCTGGAATACTGTCCACGCTACTCATTTAAATTAAGAAAATATTTGTTTATGACCCCTTTTTTAGTCAAATCACACGTTAAAGTGGATTTTAAATAAAATCATGGTGTACAAAACAGTCTGAAGTCAGAATTATTAGCCCCCCTTATTTTTATTTTTTTAATATATCCCAAATTATGTTTAACAGAGCAAGGAATTTTCACTGTATGTCTGATAATAATTTTTTCTTCTGGAGAAAGTTTTGTCTGTTTAATTTCAGCTAGAATAAAAGCAGTTTTTTTATTTTTTAAACACCATTTTAAGGTCAATATCATTAGCCTCTTTATGCTATATTTTTTTCGATGATCTACAGAACAAACCATCATTAAACAATAACTTGCCTAATTACCCTAACCTGCCTAGTTAACCTAATTAACCTAGTTAAGCCTTTATGTGTCACTTTAAGCTGTAGAAGTGTCTTAAAAAACATATGGTCAAATATTATTTACTGTCATCATGGCAAAGATCAAATAAATCAGTTAGTAGAAATGAGTTATTAAAACTATTGTGTTTAGAAATGTGTTGAAAAAAATCTTCTCTCCGTTAAACAGAAATTGGGGAAAAATAAACCGGGGTAATAATTCTGACTTCAACTATATTTATATATATATATATATATATTGCAGTCGTGATTTTCGTAAGTATTACATCGCTTTGTAAACATTTATTATTACCATTATTAGCACTTGGACCCAGAAGCATTTTGTAGTTTAAATAGTGTAAGCAGTGCGTTCACACTGAAAACTCTAAAAATAATAAGTGTGCTTTAATTACCCGGATGATGCTCTCATTCAATAGTTAAAATGAAATGTTTAATGTTAGACACTTCACGCACTCAACGGCTGCTGCTTTGCTCATGTAGCGGAAGAGGTGGAGCTTTCAGGCACTTACTTTGTTTTATTTTGGATTGTGAAAGCAAAATTATCCTACGAGAGTGATAACAGCCCCTCCTGATGGTGAATGTGGTGATATTCATGGCAGGTATTATTTTATAGTTTGGTCATTTATTTCACTATTATGGCAGCCGTCAGACGTCATCAGAAAAACGGTTTAAATTTCGGCTTAGTAATAAAAAAACATTAGTGTTCCATATGGGTCGACAATACATACATATACTATGCTGTTGAGTGTGTACGTGCATAAGTACATAATGCATGAGTGCAAAGTGTGCCATTTGGGACCAGCTTATAACCGTAGTTTATTTCTGTGTTCACAGCAAAGCCTGATGAGTTTCCACGGAAGCCTCTTGGTCTGGAGCTGCCCGTAGTTTTGACTCTGGTGAAAAGGCCCAAACCAAGTCCTTCAGAGGAGACACCCAACAAAACCCTACTCATCAAACGGCCACCAGCCTCTCTGCACATCTCCCTCCAGCAGGAGTCTATCATGCTGGACGACAGCCCTCCACAGGACAAGAAGCCTTACAAAGATGGAGGGACGGGCAGCATGTCACCGCTCCCCTCACCAGACCCCGTTCTAGTGCACAGCCAGATTCCCCTCACACCTGACGGGATGATAGGAGCCCCTGAGGATGGCGGAGAGTGGCCTCCTCCATACGAACCTCCTGTCCCAGAGACCCAAGATCAGCCTGAACTGTACGATTCTCCTCCAAATCCAAATGTGGATGAAGGATCACCTGATGCAAAGCCTTTAGAAACAACTCAGAACATTGAACAGGACACTTCAGAGACAGCAGAGGGCAGTGTGGAGGGTGATTTAGCCTCAGACAACTTCCAGTCCATTTCTATGAAGCCTTTTGGTATTTCCAGTTCTGAAAATGGAGATGTGGAACATCCTGAAATTCAAAATATGGACAAGCTTTCAGAAAGACACCACTCTACATCCTGTGATCAATCACAGTTACCTGCCAAACAAATTCCAACAGTCCATTCAGACCCACTACTTCAGCTTCCTCCAGATTCCCGCCAAAATCTGCCCAAGTCAGAGACATTTTAAGCTGCAGACAAAGGGGTCGTTCACACAGAATGCATTCTTCCTTTCCAATGTGCTTCTCTATTATTTTTCAATGTAAACACATGATGGAGAGACGTGTTAGACCGTTACGCTTGCACCACATGTTTTTTGAAGCGTTTTTTAGATGCAGTGTCAATTTCAAAGATCTTTTACTTTCACAAGCAGAGCAGCTTATTAGTGTCAGGTCCAAAGCAGTGGACCAATCAGAAGAGATTGGAGGCGGGGCAACTGTTAAAAGCTTCTGTTTATAGTAGAAAGTTGGCATGACAACTCTATAAATTTACAGTTATATCATGGCGGATGAGGCTTTCATTGTGGCTGTCTAGAATGTCCTGTTATATGATGAATCTGCATGTGCTTACCATAACATATTGTTTTTCTGATACTAATGGGTCCGTTATTGTCGTTATTAGATCACGTTCATAATATCACATCACTTGGACATCACTCTGTTTTTTAAACCCATTCTTGAGCGCCACATCAAATGGTTTTAAAAGCAAAAACACATTCTGTGTGAACGGCCTCTAACTTCCGTGCAGTGTTCCCATGGGAAAGCATTATTGAAGTATTTTAATATTTGATTTTTCAGCTGCTCTGGCTGGATTCAGTTTGGGACAAACATCACCGCTGGAAAGACGAAGTCTTCGTAACAAAAGTGAGCTGGCTCACTGCTTCATACACAACTCCACATATAGCCAATTGTTTTTCGAACACCTGCCTTCTGACTTTCCCCCACACTCTCTGGGTTGGATGTGGCTTGTGCAGAACCATCACATAGCACCACGACACCACTTATGTATTTGCAGTTTCTTCGTTTTAATATAATGATTCATTTTGAACCACGCTCTGCAACATAACAGATTATTACTTCAGTGATTCAAAATCAGGTATTAGTTAAAGGGATAGTTTGCCAAAAAGATTAAAACTTGTTGTAAATTTGCCATTCAAATGGACTATTAGTAAAATATTAAAGTCTGATATTTTTATTTCAGTATGTTATTGTATTTCCAACTGAAATACAATATTAAATAGGGGGCGGGGCTTTCTTTATTTTTGCGACATGTCCTACTTGCAAATTAATGGTAAGAGGGGCGTGGTTAGGAATGCAATAGAGAAGGAGCACCACCCCAAATGCAGAATCAAATGGTCAGACTTTGATTGAAGATTAACTTAACTTGAACCAATTAATTGTTCACCTAAAGAATATCAGTGAGTACGTTTACATAGACACCAATAATCTGATTTTAATACGATTAAGACAATACTCTGCAGATTTTAACGGCATTATTGAAGTGCAGCACAGACATGCAAACATGTAGGACTTTTCATTGCAATATGCGGCAGGATATTCCAAACACACACGGCTGTTTGACACTGCACTTACCGAGTCCGTGAAGGACCACAAGAGTTTTTTTTTTTTCTTTCCATTCGGCGTGTGGTATCAGATTCTGTTAAAACAACACTCTTCCAGCAGTCCGTGCATTTAATACTTCAGTTTGTCACGTGGGGTGGGGCCATGAATGAAATGTTCCTGAATGGAAGTAAAACTGCAGTAAAAGCAAAAAAATAAATAAAATAACAAATGCCTGAAATTACATGAAACTTCAGAGGAAACGTGGATATCGATGACGTTAATCAAATTATTTGCTATAACATGTAAAACGGGATCATGGAACAAACGTTCAAAAAGTTAAAGTTAAAAACTTAAACACCTTAATCAAATTATTGTCTTAATCAGATTAAGGCAAATAATTTGATTACTGATGTTCATGTAAATGTGGTCAATGTGTGCTAGCTAAATGAACAATGTCAATTTAGATTTCACACAGACTTTAAAAAGAAACTTGAGGCTTGGTGATTTAAAATTGCAAGTCAAATGGCACTTTAAGAGTCCAAACTTGTAATAATAATAATAATAATAATAATACGATAAAACATATAGGCAAATCAAATTATATACAGGCTGTTTACAATAAAGGTTGAAGATGAGTGTGTTGTATTGTTATGGTGTTTGTGCTTAAAAAAACTGTAAACAAATAGCGTACTCTCTCGCTGGAGTTTGTGTCTTACTCAGTTTCTGGAGATCCTCAGCTCAGCACAGTTTAGTTCCAAGTCCTTAGTTCCTAATCCTTCAGGCTTGTTTGAAACCTACAGGTAAGGTTGCGGTCTCACTAGAGAAATTCTTGAGTACAGCGCTGCGTAAAGGGGTGGGATTACACAAGATGATTAGACATGTAAAAAAGCAAGTGATTGGTCTATATTTTAAATTTCAGAGAGGTCATGTTTTGATCCTTGATTGGTCTCACGCTGTCAAGTGATGCGATTTCGCAGGTCAGAGTTCACCAAGCTTGAACTTTGCAAATTAGCGAATTGCAAAACTTGTCGCATAAGCTTGCGTTTCCGGTCTGACACATTCGCATGCCTATGAATGGAAGTCAATGGGGAGAAAAGTCCAGTGTGACTGCAGCTTAAGTGTGTTGGAGCTGGGTTGGAACTAAACTGTGCTGGGCTGCGGCTCTTCAGGAACTTAGAATTGACACCCCTTGCCTACATCTTTACACATCAGGGTTCTTGCACTCAGGACCATTTGCTGAGACTGTGGATAATAGGAAATAATATTGTACATAGCATTCAGCTTCTCAAACAGATCAGTTGTTTTACCTCATTATATATACATTTATATTCAGTAGCTGTAAGTATTCATTTTGGTGTTGCCTTTATGTTTTTGGACTCTAAAAGCTCCATTGAACTACATGTTATGAATCTCCAATTTCAATTAAAAATGTAAAGAAAGTTTTACCTACATTATGGATGACATAAACTAACAGATACTTTTCCATTTTGGTTGAACTATCCCTTTAAAATATTATGGCTTTACAGAACATTGTAATTATTTGTTAATATCACACACCGTCCCCTAGTAAATAATACAGTAGCTATCTTGTTCTGATAAGAAGGTGCAGAGTAATACTCCTATAGTCTGTGGTAATGTTCATGGTCAAATATAGGCTCTGTTTGTGATGTGATTTGTTCGTTTAAACCAGCTTAATGGTAAGATGCCAATTTCGCAGTGTCCACAACACAGTATTTATTATTTTGATAGAAAACACCTTTACATAGTTGAATGGGATATGCAGCAGTTCGAATGATTTGGCACAGTCTTATTGAAACATCTGCAGTGTCTTCGTAACTTAGCTTCCTATATTGAAATGCTGATGGCAATATTAAACATGGCCTTTAATAAGAATGAACAATATTTTTGCGGTTGTTTCTAACTTTCTGTACATTTGGTATTTGTACTTGTTTTTGAATTTGTTGGAGCATTTTGTATATTTAGCTTTTTAGGGTTATTGTAATTTAGCAATTTTAAGATTTTGCAGTTGTAACAAATGATTCAAATGTCAAATTTACTTTCGAAAAGTCCTATCTATAGCTGACGCCAACTTTTTTTTTGTAAACAGCTGCTTAGAATCTGTACTTTAGTGCTTCAGGTTTACTCATTCATGCTTATTGAAGTTGCAAAACATATTGCCAAGTCATGTTCCTTGACATTAGATGTAGATCACTATAAAAATCAACAATTAATCTAAAATGGATATTAACTGAAACAATGGAAATAGGTATTCCAAACTTATGTTAAATTAATTTAAGCATGTTCTCTAAGCATTTTCAAGCGTTTGTATTGCCTCTAAGAATGCCTATAAATGAGTACTGTATGGTAATTAAGACACTGATGGATTGAAATTGTATTGCAGACTCCATCAGATGCCTTTGAAATTCATAATGTGTTTTGAGTTGTACATTCCTTTTAAGGAGTTTTGAGAACTCCAACCAGAAGGCTTTGGTTTTATTCAGTCTGTATATAGTAAATATCTACATGTTTATTTTGTCTTTATTTTTGTCTTTGTCAGAAATAGAAGTTTTCTTATCTTGTGTTTGTGCCCATTTATTTTGAATCACTCAAAACACAAAATGTCAATGCTCCACATGACCACAAGAGGGCTCTGCCAGGCCAGCACCGTTTGTTTACGGTCTGATTTTTCAGTCAGTGATTTAAGAGTCGTGCTAAGTTTTGAATTTACGGCAAGTTCTCAACTTCAATAGAATTATATATTCAATCTCATGATTCTTTATTTTATATTTAACAATGTGTTCGGTTTAATTACAATTTAGGAGCTAGGTTTTTAGAATCAAGACTCAAACTACAAGATATTTGCTAGCGTATAGCATAGACTACATGTAACAAATTTGTATATCTTTCATTTCTGTTTCCTGCTCGTGGAGGATACTGGCAACACGTGGTGACACAGGTTTAAGATCCTACTTCACAATTGTAAATATGTCCATTCATATTCAGCTTTGATCTCACTTTTATCAGTTATTCTGAACACATAATCAGAGAGACATATTTAGAGACTCTAAATATCATCAAATCTATAAACCTCATATATTCCAATATTCAAAATATTCAATATTCCAAACATGCAATATTGTTTGTCCATGTGGAATATGCAATATATCATCAACATTTACTCCACACTTGGAAGAGTTGAAGTTATGTGTTCAGTTTTGGTGTTGCTGTTTTGAACAAAATGTTAAACATTCATTTAATTGTTTTACAGACACAAGTTGAAACACAGTTTGTTATTTTGATAGTAACATGCACTTGTGAGATTAATGAATTCTAAAATAGTAAGGGGGGGGGGGGGGGGGCTATAAATGAATGCAAACATGTTGATCCACATTAATCCACAAATGCAGAGCTCGCTTTATGGCACATGCTAGCACACTACAAAACATTTGCATTAACAAATATGCCTCTGTTTGTGCAACCATTCATTGCACATTCATGAACTTCAAAGTTTTTAAGACACAGTTTAATTCTTAAGCATCCTAACGTTTTGTATTATTTTATTCCCTGAATTTGCACATACATAAAATTTAGATGAAGTACAGAATGATAATGTGAGTTTGGCATGCTATCTGAGGAAGGGCTTTGAGCTCAGAAATGGCCTTAGTGCACACCTTTCCATCCCCTAAAAATCATCTGAACTCAAGACAGAAGTTTTCTTAGTACTGCAATAAGTAAGTGTCAGGCTCGGCTAAAGGGAAAATATAGAAAGTGTGGGAACGTCCGACACTTTTGAGGGTCCATCCAGAGAGGTTTATAAGAAGTTTTGGGACATTCTCATGTCTTCACTGAGCCTCGGCTCTTGTGGTGGACCCCAGAGTGACCTTGAGAGACCTCAGGCAGCATCCTCATCTTACTCTCATGAGCTGTTTTTAAATGATTATTTCAGTGTTCAGACACTAAGTTGATTGCATCTGAGGCATAATCACATCTAACTGCAGATAATCTTTCAGGTTTCGCCAGCCACCCCATTCAGAAAGGAAGAGCTCACTCAGGCTAAGAAATGTTCCTTATGACTCACTCAGGAGAATTTTGCTTTTGAGGGTCCATCCAGTGGTTTTAAAAGGAGATATGTGACATATCATTATTTTTTCATTAAGCCTCAGCCCTGTAATGGACATCAAAGCAGCCCAGAGAGACATCCGGTGCTGTCCACCTCTCACTAGAACCAGAAAAATTTGGAAATTTTTTATGACTTGGCTTCTGAAATTCACTTTCAATTAAATTGTATTGTGTCAGCGCAAAATAAGCATTTTAACTTGACTGTCCTATCATCATTAAAGTACAACTATAATTAAACAATAATTTATGGCTTTTTTTTTACTGTGAAACAAAATGATTTGATTAAACATTGTCACACTCAAAAGAATGATTTTGGCTGCTTATTCAAACTACTTATATTAAAGGTGCAGTACTAGGTGATCGTCTTCAGAAGCATTTTTTGTTGTGCTGGTTGAAAGTCTCTTCACAGTCTAATGATAAAGTATGATCTAAATGTATTTATATGTATTTTTATATTTTGGTTGAGGCATAAAACTAAAAAAAAAAAGTTCATCCAATTAAATAGATTCAGGCCGACATCTCTCATAATTCCGATAAGTAGCCCGAACTTTCTGTCAGCAAATGCAGATTTGAACAACTGTGCAGCCGTTTGAACGCAGCTCTGCGACCGCTGTTTGAGCATAGACGTGCTGCACATTCACGAGAGAAAGAGCACGAGCGTGCGCGATCGACAAAAACACCCCAAAAACATGCTGAATCAAGTTTATTATTAACTACTTTATTGTCAAACCACGTTGCGTACAAATGCATACAACCGACCTATATGACAGTGCATTGCTGTACATGACAAATGAAACACGAGACAGGTGTTCAGAAAGAGAAGTTTTATTTTGAACTTACCTTGGTCAAGTACAAGGAGCAACGCCGAGAGAACTGGCAACACCGAGCGAGAACCGCCGAGCTTTATAGGAATGCATATGCAAATGTTTACATGGCGACGTCACCGCTGGGAGTCTCGTTGTCATGGTGAGCGCTGAAGAGAGCACACCTCCCATTGGAGCAAACAGGCTCGGGAATCTCCGTCACGGCGTGACGGCGAGTTGCGGTCGGTTGTGGACAAAAACATGTTAAATATACTGAATATATTTTTTTACATTTTTTGGTGCTGTGTATTATTCTGGGATGCAGTAGAATAGGGAGACAGATGAATATAATTAAAGACAGATGCGGGACATTAGAACAGAAAGTGAACCCGGCTAGAACAACAACACACTGCTCTGACCGATGACTCTGACAAACTCCTAGTGGTGGTAAGCTTCTTATTATCCAAGATCGCCCCCTAGCGGTCACATAACCTAATAGCAAGTTACTTGCTACTCCACTACATCATGCCCGTAGCCGGGGTGGGGGGCATGCCTAACCCTAACCTAAACATAAACCCAATTTGTATCTTACTAATCATTAATAAACAGCTCATTAGTTTATTAAGCTAGTAGTGTTAGTTTAATTGTTTGTTAATACTGTGAATTGTGACCTAAACTGACAAAGTGTTGCCAAAAGGTCCAGCATTTGTCCTTTTAATTATTTTATGTAATTTAATATTAAATATTTATCAAATAATTAGTACAATATATCTATATTCAATATATATTCCTGTCACGTCTGTGTCTTTTGAGGCTGTTTGCTCACTTCATTCGTCTTTTTGTTCTGATCAGATATCCGATCGCTCAAACCACTTCAGAAGGTCATCTGGGATGCATTCCAGATGAAACTGGACAGGTCTAATCATAACCTGAAATGAGCTTAAGTGAGAATTGGTGTCTGTACTGCAGTTCGTTGGCCCATGCTAAAGCACATAGTTTAATAGGCCTAGATGTAGACTAAATGAGCAGTCAGTCTTGTTGAGGCTAGCCTACTCCTAATTGAGTGGAGGAACTATGACGTCAATTTGTACGCAAAAACCCGGAAGCGAGTTCGAATTTTAGCAGTTCCGGTTCCCTCGTCCCAAAGTCAATGGGTTTTCTCGATGGGGTTTCGGTAAAAATCGCTTAAATAAGGTTCATGGCTAACACAAACTCAAAATACTTTCACGTTTTGTTCTACGACATAAAACACATCAGTTACAGCACACTCTTGAATTTTTTAATCGGTTACGCTTCTTTAAAAAGACGGTTGCTATCAAGTTGCTAAATGGGACTACAGGCGGTGTCGGAGACATTATACGTCATCGAGCTGATCTGGTCTGGAGCGCAGCTCGCTTGTGTTGGGCATTTGGATTAGTTATTTAGGGATTTTCATGAGTATTCAGATTGTGTGTAGATAATTCCTTCACTTGTAAAGGCTGTCGAGACAGATCCATTTGTTAATCATTTATTTTAATTAAACAATATTATGAAGATAACGTTACTGCTTACTAGTGCAGCCTGTCTCTCTCCTGCTCTCAGTAATGCAAACGTATGAATAAACGTGTAGAAATACATGAAGTGAACTATCTCTTTAAGGACTCAATACTTTGGTTGCCAAATCCAATAAAACAAGGTCTAATGGACCTTGTGCCATGCTAAGCAAGCATAGCAAGTTTCTCTCCCTTTTTAGACTTCCGACTGTTTAAGCACTCTTTGGTTGTCAAAAATAAAAAGACACAAATAAATTGTAGTGATGAGACCCTCTATTTAGGATATAAATTTACCATACATATTATATTTTTAGGTGACGCAGTAGGTAGTGCCGTTGCGTCACAGCAGGAAGGTCACTGGTTCGAGCCTCAGCTGGGTCAGTTGGCGTTTCTGTGTGGAGTTTGCATGTTCTCCCTGCATTCGCGTGGGTTTTCCTCCGGGTGCTCCGGTGTCCCCCACAAGTCCAAAGACATGCGGTACAGGTGAATTGGGTAGGCTAAGTTTTCCGTAGTGTATGAGTGTGTGGATGTTTCCCAGAGATGGGTTGCGGCCGTAAAATTGTGCTGGATAAGTTGGCAGGTTAATTCGGCTGTGGCATTTAATAATAAAGGGACTAAGCCGAAAAGAAAATGAAGGAATAATATTTTTTTAGATATTTAAACTGTTATCGTCACCCTGAATGACCTTTCAGGGGATGTTTGCTGTCTTTTATATAATCAGTTGTTTTGATGAGTGAAAACCTCCCCTTCAGTGTGTCTTTATGCCATTAACTATGTACTTTTTCAAAGGTCAAAAAGGTACTTTCAAGAACAACATTGGCTAATTTTTTTGAGCCCCCCCAAATCATACTAACAAAAAATACTGAAAATACCACAATAAGTTCTACTTTACTACTGACCATATTTAAGTGCCATAGTTTGACTTCTGACAGATCGGAGCTTTAGTGTGACATCAGTTAAAGCTGCAGGAGGTGATCTGTCAAAATGCTAACTGGTTAGCATAATATTTCAAATACAATCCCTCCCCTGCTGTCCAAAGCCACGCCTCCTTAAAATCACGAACGCGCACATTAAAGATGACAGACTCACTAGATCATGTCATTCGCCAGTTAGAAAACTTTAAAGTACTTCATAATACTGCAATTCTGAACGAAAAACTGCATTATATCTAGCACGTTTTCAGTAAGCAAGCAAAACTTGTCATGATGTGCAATATTTCATGCATGCAAGGATCACATGCAAATAAAAAGACATCGGCCTTTAATTTTTGTCATAGAATTGTGTATTACATTAGATTGTACGTTAGATCAACAGCACAGACTGAATTTATAGCACCAGGTTAAACTTTCTGACCCCTTTATGGTAATCAAATTGAAAATAAGCACAGGCCACAACTGAACATTAAGGATGATCTCCAAAATTTAAACCAATAGAATTGTCCTGAAAACATGCTGTCCACCAGTCTCATTGAGGTTAGGATATTAATATTAAATGAAACAAACAAACAAATGATTATATAAACTATAGCCCATGATTGTTAAGACTGTTGCACTTTTTGTGTTGGCAATATGCTCATGTTTATATAGGCCTATTGTTATGTGTGCAACATTTGTATATTTATTACCACCTCTGAGAAATGTCGGTGTCACAATGGTTTTAAAAAAAGACTTAAAAAGTCATACATTTGAAATAGTGACTGACACCTGCAGAAACCATGGTTGTGGTGTTCCATTCCACTATAGATTCCATTCCACTATAGACATGGTTACATCAAAACGAGTATTAAATATTAAGCCAAAAATATAGAACCGAATTATGTATACGCTACTATTTTTATAAAATGATATGTGCAAATAAAAATACACACACTTTTGTCTTTGCAGACTTTTCATCTTTGCATTAACTTGTGTTGTATTACAGTTTTTTCAGTCGCTTTGGTAAATTTCTCAGATTCAAAATTTGCTAAGCAGTTAAGTGCATTTCTCAAAACAGCACATACAAATAGCCAAACAGCATGGATTACCTGCAGAAGCCAGTCTCTTGCGTAAAGTCCTTGGTTCATCTCTCAATGAACATGTCAGTGCCTTCAGAATGACAAGTCCTTGTGTCATTGTGTACGGATAAGACAGTCAAATTACTTACTCATGTTGTCAATGCAACAGTGTACTCTGGATGGATGTTCTCATGTAAGCTACGGCTAGTTTATTGAATTTTTTTTTTTTTTTTTTTTTTTTTTGCGGTTTGTACTGTGATTTGTTGCCAGATCATGTCATTGTGATACAGAAAGGAAAAGACAGCACTCCATAGGACAAAAAAATGAATAAATAAATAAATAATAATAAAAAAACAAACAAAACAAAAGCCGAAATGTGAACATAGGACAATCTCCTTTCAGATACACCTCACCTTCATTAGACAAAGTCCAGATTGACCTGGGAGCAATTTACCAATTATAGATTTAGAAAAAAAACGTCTAATGGAAATGTACAGAAAAATGCTTTATTTGACAAAATATTATGACAACTTGTTCAACTTCTTTTATATATAATATATAACTTGGCATTAACTTTTTTCTCACATCCCACTGGTCATTTTTACGAGACAAAATTTTGTTGTTGAAAACTGTAAATTTGACTTTTGCATGCAAAAAGTACTTGAGTAAGAGACATTTTACTCGATTTGGGCCATTAAAATAACTCTGACTACCAATATTATGATATAGGTAGCCTTTATCTGCTGTAGTAACTTAAAACCTACAGTAGTTTGACATAAAACCAAAACAATACCCATTCTTGTCTTAGGAAATTTTCATTAAGCAATTTTTTGAATAACATTAAGTTCATGACATGTTAAATATATAGTATATTCTGCTGGTTTTAAACATACATAATAATAATAATTATAATAAATACAGTCATGTAACAACCATAACATTACCATTATGTCTTAGGACATCTTTGATTAACTTTTTACTACCTTCACCAAATGTTGACTAATGAAGGTACATTTTTAACAACTATTTACTTGTTAGACTACTTTATTGTCAAACCACGTTGCGTACAAATGCATTCAACCGACCTATATGACAGTGCATTGCTGTACATGACAAATGAAACACGAGACAGGTGTTCAGAAAGAGAAGTTTTATTTTGAACTTACCTTGGTCAAGTACAAAGAGCAACGCTGAGAGAACTGGCAACACCGAGCGAGAACCGCCGAGCTTTATAGGAATGCATATGCAAATGTTTACATGGCGACATCACTGCTGGGAGTCTCGTTGTCATGGTGAGCGCTGAAGAGAGCACACCTCCCATTGGAGCAAACAGGCTCGGGTTTTGTTGTTTTGGTTGAAATATAACCCGTTGAATTTGAATCTTGTTTGATCATTTATTCAACTTCATTTTGTGTGTAACGGATGGTTTGTGTCTGATGCTAAATACGTTATCTGGGCATAATTTAATATATATAATTTGACAGGTTTCAATCCTGTCTGGCACCTGAACAATTCTTTACTTTAATCTTTAGTGCAAAGTCATTTGTTTAGTGCAAAAGTCAATAATAATTTTTTTTTTTTTGTTTCCGAGGTGCATTGGTGTATGCCAACACTGCTGTGGGAAAGATGTTTTTAAAGAGTCACGTGGCCTAGTGGGTATGTCGCAGAGCCCCGACACAAACGCCCCATTAAAACGGGGCTTCAGCGTCAATGCTTGACGGAAGGCATGTCTGAAGTTGGGGCTGAAACGATCGTCATAGAAGCGTCAGCCAGTGAAATTCAGTCAGAAATAGATCAAAAGTGCCCCCGCGACAACCCCCGCTCTTCATAACGATAACTACACCCCCCCACGCTCTACGCTACGCGCGCAACAACCCCCCCCCCACCTTAACCCCGCTCTTCAAAAATTTCCAATAGTATCTGAATGCAGCTTTTATGATGCGAGCTGAGACTGCATCACTCAGCGATGCAATGTCAGACACAATGCACTCAAATGGAGCTAGTGACGTCACTGTGACGGGTAGGGTTAGGGTTAGGTGAGCCCAATAAAAAGCATTGGATGCAGCCCAGACTGCACTGCACCAGGTCTGCAGCCAGACCCATCTCAAAATTTCATCCTGCACATGCCCCTTGAACAGTCTCTGCACGGGCCTGATCTCCAGGCAGAAAAAAAAAATCCTCAATAGATTTGAGGAATGGAGAATATGGAGGGGGAGATGAACAACTAAAAAACATGAGTGGGCAAAGAACCAGTTGTGAACCAGATGAGCTCTGGTTTCTAAATTGCAATTCTGTGTGACAGGTGTTTACCTATGTGATGAGTTAGTATGCAAAGTAGGGCAACTGACTTTACAATTGTGAATGACAGTGTGTTCCTAGTGAAAACAAAAGATTTTCTGCATGAAAACTGTGCAAAATGCAGAGAATTGTGTGTAGTGTTTTTAAAAAAGTGTGTTTTAAACCTGCAATTTGAGTGTAAAGCAGGAATTGTGCTTGTAGTTTAGCAGAATTGGTTCAGGTGGTTGGTGCATCAGTTACATGTTGTAGTCATTGTGTCTGAAGTACAAGTAATTGTGTGTAAACAATTGGAAAAAACTGTACAATTCTAAAACGCTATCTACAAATCAACTGTAGTCAACAGGATGTCCAATTAAAATGCAACTATTATATATCACCTTATTATTTGTGGGTTTGTTTTTTTGTTGTTGTTGAAATTTGATTATCTGTAATAAAGCATTTTTATCCTCAACAGTGCTGCACCACAACCATTCCTTTGAGATATTGCCTCCAAAATCTGAAATCAGCGACACCCTACAAATCCATGCATAATTAGCATTCTTCTTACAACATGATGCATCTGTCTTTCATTTACATAATGCTGTTAACATCTCTGTCCTCTGTGACCTTCTCTCAGACAGAGTTGTTGCGTTATCACATCTGTTTTACTTCACTGAAGTATTTTGCATCTAGCTGATTTAATTGGTCCCACAGAATCAGTTGTGGATCAGCCTGCAGAAGGTAATGTTCACAGCTCTGGTCCTTCTGTAATGTTCTCTCCTTTTACTGTGAGACCAGCTGCTGTTCCCGGGATTGTGGGTATATTGGTCTTCTCACAGAGTAAAGAACAGTACATGTTTATTCTAGTTACCTTTCTGTATATACAGTACATGTGTAAATATCTGCTTTTAATGATAGATTTAGGTGACCTGATTTACAGTAGGGGTTGTTTTAAAGTCAAAACCTGCAGCACTGAATTGATTTTTGAAGCATTTGGCTGCACTGTAACCCCCAATGGCAGTTGCAAATCACAATCTTCAGGCAATGGTTGAGGGACTGGACAGTCTGTTTTCTCAGCAGGAGATCTGTCTCCTCTTCCCTTTCCTTTAATCTCCTTTCACTCAATGTGAAACATATAGTATCTCTCTCATTTGCCCAAACAGAGGAATAACATATGCATGTATTCAGTTATAAATATTAATGGCTCTTTCAGATCTCAGAGGCTCAATTTGAGGACTCAAGAAAAATTTCTGACTCTCCACATAGGATGATTTGCCTTTTGGATTTGCCCCATAGTATAATTTGCTCCAGTTTTTACCATTGTTTGACTAATCTCTATTAAAAACTGAGTTACCTTCCATTGTTGACACAAAGTGTTATGGTCAGGGAATGTAAGTTTAAATTCAGCACATACAAACTGAGTAAATCCAACGTAATTTGTTTGTTAAAATTCAACCCAAACAAATCGTTTGCAACAGCTTGCCTTAAAAAAATTAAGTAAATCCAATGATTTTTTTTCTCAGTGTAGCAAAAGTACTTTGTTTATTAAATTGACATGAATACAAAAAAAAAAAAAAAACAATAGAGCAAAAAAGTGTATTTCTTTTTTCATTGCTTCAGTTTTTTCTTCACTTATGGTAAACTATAATTTTATTTATCAAGAAAACATTTATTATGTACTTTTTTACATGCAACAAATTTAATTGAGTAATAGCAATTAAAATATACCAACATGATAAAAATATTTTAGAGTTATTTAGCAATGTTTAAACTAAACTATATTTTATTTTTTTAGAGATTACACAGACTGATTTACTATATGCCTGAAAATAAAGCAAATGCATGCAAAATACAATATAAACACACAAGTTACAGTAGTTAAATTGAGAATCAAAATGGCTATTATTTATACAGCCAAAAGTTAGCATTACAGGGGCTCAACTTCTTTACAAAATTATTGTTGTGATCTACAGTGCTTCACGGAAATCGCGCACTGGACCTTTAAGAAGATATTGCGCCGGCGCGGTGGCGTTGCTGTGGTAAGTCTGTGGAATTCTATAAAAGAATGTGTTTGAAAAACTTCCGATGACGTAGAGAAACTGCAGTAAATGTCTGGCCATTAGTGGTAAGTAAAGATCTGTCTAAAAGTCTAATTTTAGGTTATTATATATGGTTGTTTCAGTGTGCTATTGCTGGAGACTAAAGATTTAAACATTTTTCTCGGTCATATAATTACAGATTGTTACATTAGTTTTTTCACATATTTTTCCAGTTACACTGTAGATTGTAATGTTACTAAATGTTGGTTGGAAATGGAGATTGCTATATTCTTGACTTGTCAATTTTAAGATTTTTAAAATATATATTTTTTATTCTAGTTTGTGTATTGTTATCTTCTTTAGTTGCCTATTTATAATTGTAGAATTGCCGTTTATTTTGTCAAGTTGGTAGACCAATAGATATAATATTTTTGTACCCTTCATTTGTATATTACTATCTTGTTTAACATTTGCAATTTGTAATTTGAAATATCAGATAAATTGATCTGTTATAATGTATTTGTTTGCTGTCAGCTTTAACACATATGACTGTAAGTCTATTGGTGGATAGATTGTCTAGCTGTTGTATGATTTATTTGTAATTATGCTGTCGGCCTATTCAACATTTGTAGCTTTTTATTGTTATTTTTTCTATTTACAGTTTTATTAATTATTGTAACACATTTATCTATTCTAAGTTTATAGATTTTCATCTTGTAGAATATTTATTTATACCTGTGAAAAATTAATTGTTAGTGTTAGAACAGAACCAGACTGGAGAGAATGGTAGATGAAACTTCCAAAGAATTGTATTTAAATTAATTAACGACTTGATATCTTTCTGTTGTGTTTTGCAAATTGGAATGGACCATGTGGAGGAAAAAAAAGTGAAACACACACCTCAGCAATGACAGGAAAATTACCGGTCAGGAATTTATTTTTAAAAAATCCTTTCAAAATGGTTGGTGGATTGTATAGATAGATAGGCCTTGTCTCTGTCAGGTTTTTCTTTTTCTGGTAATGGAGAGAGAGCAGGCAGAAGAGGGAGACTCACAAGAGCATGGATGGACATTTATCTGAAACTGTGCAGGTAGGGCTCTGTTGGTGCTGTCTTTATCTTTTGCAGGTTGGGGTGGAGCAGAAGAAGTAGACTCACAAGTAGAATGGTGGAGATATGCTTGAAAACATGGAGCTCAGCAAACAGGTACAACTTGAACTACTTAAACAGACTAAACAATGGATGTTCCAAAGAAATGTACAGACAGACAGGCAGGCAGGCAGGCAGGCAGGCAGGCAGGCAGGCAGGCAGGCAGGCAGATAGATAGATAGATAGATAGATAGATAGATAGATAGATAGATAGATAGATAGATAGATAGATAGATAGATAGATAGATAGATAGATAGATAGATAGATAGATAGATAGATAGATCTGAACAAGCCAGTATGTGTTTGTCTTTGTCATTTACAATGGAGTATAGAAACTAGGGAATCGCACATCTCAGAAATTATACAAAACAGATGGTCAGGTATCACCTATTAATGAAAGATGTCCTTCCAAGAGGAAGGGGGTGGAGGTGGGCTTTGATAGATGTCTGTGGCAAGCGTTTTTTGTTTTTTTTCCAGGTAATGGACACAACATGCAAAAGAAGGAAACTCACAAGAGCATTGGTGGAGATTAATCTGAAGAACACTGGAGAACAGCTTGTGCATTGCAGCATGCAGAGCTCTGTTAGTCCTGTCTTTGTCTTTTGGAGACTGGAGTGCAGCATGTGGAGGAAAATAGGAATACACACCTCAGCAATGACTGAAAACGGATTATCAGGAATGTTCTTCAAAGGCAGAAGGATGGGTGCATAGATGGATGTCCTTCCAAGTGGAAGGGTGTGGAGGTGCGTATACAGTTAGTGGTTAGATACAGTAGATGTCTTCTCTGTGGCAGTTATTTAAATTGTAGGTAAACGAACCCCAACCAGCAGAAGAGGGAGGCTCACAGGAACATTGGTGGAAATTTAGCTAAAGAGCACTGTAAGACACTTTATTTATTCCTGGAGTTCAGCCAGCATGTAGAGTTCTGTTAGTCTTGTTTTTGTCTTTTGCAGATTAGGCTGGGGCATGTGGAAAATGGGAATCACACTTTAGCAATGATTTGAAACTGATGGTCTGGTTAGGCATTTCCTGAATTGATGGATGGATGGATGGATGAATAGATGGATAAATAGATGCCCTTCCAGGAGTAAGAGGTGGAGGTGGGCTTAGATTGTTGGCTAGATGTCTTGTTTGACCCCACTGTTAGAATAGCCAGCTTTACAGCAGAAAAAAAAAACAGTGTTTACAGCCTTTATAGAAAAAACAATCTTGGTGTATATACTGTAGCTAAAATTACACTTCCTTACAACTGTGAGGGGTGGTGATTTTTATCTCTTTTTTTAACTTAATTGTTTCATTTATAATTAAGGGCATGGCTACTTGAATGACAGCTTGTTCTCGCTGGTCACTGTCATTACGGATGATTATCTGTGAACCCTGCACATACATCATATTTTTGTATTGCTTTATGTTGATTTACTGAGTCAATTGCCTTGGAATTCATTCATTCATTTTCTTGTTGGCTTAGTCCCTATATTAATCCGGGGTCGCCACAGCGGAGTGAACCGCCAACTTATCCAGCACGTTTTTATGTAGCGGATGCCCTTCCAGCTGCAACCCATCTCTGGGCAATGCCTTGGAATGGAATGGAATTATTATTTACAATTATCAGATAGTATAACATGCTGTGTGCACTTAATTGTGCTCACAAACCATTCACGTGGCCTCCATTTCGCAGGTTAGTGCAATTCTTATATACTTATATACCATATCTATAAATGAATTTTCTTTATTTAAGATTATTTATCATTTTCTTTAGAACTTCAATGGACTGCAGAATCCGACAGATTTATTAGCTGAAGGCTATAGAATAATCATCTGAAACAATGTCATAGAGTGTTATCCCTGGATTTCATAAATAGCATTGCATTTACTAGCACAGATTATATTTGAAGTATTTGGTCAGATAGCACATGTGGTCAGAACACAAATTAACTCACTAAGCAGTGCACGATAAGCGCACTGAGCTCTGTGTTAGGGAGCATGGTGCAGCAAGTGTATTTGACACTGAGCTTAGTTTCCTCCCGATTTGTTGGAGATACCTAGCACTTGTTGAGTGCGCTTTCTCTCCCAGGGGACATGGCTCGTCCTGACAATGATAGGGCGATGACATCAATTATCCATTGGGCAAACCTCTGTTTTAATACGGCACTTGATCGATGCCAGCACAGTCAGCAGAGCTGTTTTTGTGGACAGAATTTTTAAGGATACAGAGTCGAGTGGCTCAAACAGATCTGCTGGCCCACTAGGACTATAGAGACATCCCTAAAGGGAATGAGAGGGGGCGGGATAGATTTAACCATCCACCGCATCATGGTGAGCGGAGATGGCTGCAACATAGGCCTTCAGTATAGAGGCCTTCAGTATAGAAGGTGACAGCTTACGCTCCAGCTTATCTTGAAGGAAGGATAACACAACACTAATCTTCCAATCAAATTTTCTCAGCAAGAAGTACGCCACTCAGTGAATAGACTCCACTTCAGGCTGTAGGCATGCTTTGTAAAAAGTGCTCTTGCCTGAGTGATGGTGTCAACCATCAACACTGGTAGGTCACCTAAGTCTACTGAGCTCCGTTTATGGTCCACACGTGGAGATCTGGAGGGTACCAGAGGGTGCCCCATCCCTGAGAAAGGAGGTCCTTCCCCAAGGGAATACGAAAAGGAGGGAACATAGCGAGGAGTGTGAGTTTGGAAACCCAGGTCAGGTTGGACCAGAGAGGTGCAACTAACAAGACCTGCTCCTCATCCTCACTAACGTTGCATAGAGCCTGTGCGAGTAGGCTCACTTGGGAAATGCATATTTGCACATACCTGGGGTCCAGCTGTGGGCCAGCGCATCCATGCTGAGGGGGTTCTCAGTCAGGGAATAAAACAAACCCCAATGTGCAATTTCAGGAGAAGCAGAAGGTCAACATGGGCTTCCCCAAAGTGCTTCCATATGAGCTGGACTGCATCGGGGTGGAGTCTCCATTCTCCTCATGACAGTAGCTGCCATGAGAGCACATCGGCTGCACGGTTGAGCTCACCAGGGATGTGAATGGCAAGCAGCAACTTTAACCACATGTGACTCCAGAGGAGCAGATGGTGAGTGAGCTGAGACATGCGGCGGGAGCGTATACTTTCCATATCATTGATATACACCACCGTCGTCATCTTGTTCATCCTGACCAGCACATGTTTCTGCTCCAGTACTGGTAAAAATTGGCAGAGAGCGAGAAACACTGCCAATAGTTCAAGGCAATTGATATGCCAATGCAGTCGGGGTCCGGTTCATAAACCCGCAGCTGCATGTGTGTTGCTAACAGCCCCAAATCACGTGCTGAAAGAATTAATCGAGATGACAACATGCCTGAACACTTGTTTTAAGGCACCCTGACCCATAGAAAGGCAAGGTCTGTCAAAGAATTGAGAGTGCGGTGACACAGCAGAGTCGATGGTCACCCAGTGTGCATCCGTTCGCCATGCCCATCTAGGAATCCCATCGTGAAGCCAAGTGGTCTCATATGAAGCAATCAGAGCAGGGTGATGGCTGATGCCATTTGCCTCAGGAGCCTCTGAAAAATTTGCAGTGGGACCACTGTGTTCCTGTCGAGTTGTCTCAGACAGCACAGCACTAAACTGGCACACTCTTCTGGGAGGCGTGCCATCATAAATATACGAGATCTCATTCATCCTAAGATGCTCTGCACAGGGGAGAGCTTGCTCTTCTCTCGGTTGACCTGAAGCCCCAACTGGTTGAGGTGCTGGAGCACCATCTCCCTGTGCATAATTCATTATTTAAATTATTTATTTATTTTACAAAAAGGGACAGTGTACATAAATCAACCTTCCTCAAAAATGTAAATAAACCCAAATTAGCCCAAAGACTAGTTTTCATTGGTGGTCCCTTTGCCAGATGTTAAAGGCCATACCAATAAAAATACAAATTCAAACTAAAAGCAAAACTCAAATGAAAAACAGCAATAAGAAACAATAATAACAAGTGGCAGTTTCTGTTGAATGATTTACCCTAAAACCGAATTGACTTGGATGTAATTGACAATAACTATTATTTAAATGGTCAACAATTCGTTTAACCACCAGTTTAACAACTGGAGGACCTTGTACTGCCATGTTTGACCTTGGGTCCAAACTGTAATCCGAACATCTCATCCTACCCTTCAATGCATCGATAGACATCTGGTCCTCTGTGTCATCAAGTGAGAGTGAGACCATCCCGAGGAATGCACTGCCACACTCACTTGAAGCTTGGATGGAGAGCACTGTGGAGGAGTGAGGGGTCTGCAGGCCCGAAAGGTGATAGACCCTTAGGCCTGCCCGTGTGCTAACTGACTTGTGGGGAGCAGCAGGGGTGGCCCAACCTAATGCTAGAGCAGGTTGCAACCTCAGTTTAGCTACTGTCATGCTCTCGCAGTGAGGGCATGAACTGTCTGCGAGCACTGCCTTAACATGCTGAACCCTAGACATGTGACACAATGCTCGTGCCTGTCATCCACCTCAACATGCTGAAATGACATGTCGGTAGACACACGTTAAAGTTTCTACTGAAAATTGCTGGAGCTCAGCAAGCATGTAGAGATCTGTTAGTCCTGCCTTTGTCTTTTACAGACTGAAGTGCAGCATGTGCAAAAAAAATAAGAATCACACACCTCCACAATGACTAGAAGCTGATGATCAGGAATATCCTTCAAAGGCAGATGGATGGGTGCATTGATTGATGTCCTTCCAAAAGGAAGAGGGTGGTGGTGGGCATATGTTTTTAGATAGATGTCTTCTCTGTGGCAGTCATTTAAATTGTAGGTAATGGAACCACAACAGGCAGACGAAGGAGACTCACAAGAGCATTGCTGAAAATTTATCTGAAAAATGCTGGGGAATAGCTTCTGCATTGCTGGAGCTCAACCAGCAGGTAGGGTTCTGTTGGTGCTGTCCTTTTGCAGACTGGAGTAAAGCAGAAGAAGAACTCACCACTCACCAGGGGCCTCACTATACCCCATTTACTGGTGCACTTGGAAAGTGGAGCATCCCCAGAAAAAGCTGAGAAAAAGAGTTTGTCACTTACCTTCCTCCCTGAATCCTGTGAAGAGGCTGGAGAAGTCAGAGAAAAGAATCTGTCCTCTGGCACTCATGGAGCCTGTGGTGATATGCACCAGCAATGCGAGCTGGAGGGCAGTGCATTCCAAACTGGCATTGCTTGAGCTTGCACACCCGGAGAGAGAGAGACAACTGCTCTTTTATTGAAAATTTTCTTACCGCCAGCCTGGAGGCCAGCAATGAGATGTTTTTCGTTGTTGATGTTGGTCCACGGCCCTCCACCAAGGACAGACCAGCTCCCCTCATCTCCGGGTGGCCCGTCTCAGGGATGCTTTCAGTCCTCTTACTAGAATTAACATTGCTCTGAGGCAGGGGGGTCTCCAGCCTGCGAGAGGTTTGGCGTTGCTGCTTAGCCATGAACATTCTGTGTAGGCAGAGCAGGTTTTCTGGTCCTTAGTGTCATCAAGTAAGAGTGCAGCCATTCCAGGGAATGCACTGCCACAATCACTTGAAGCTTGAACGGAGTGCACTCTGGAGGAGTGAAGGGTCCGCAGGACCGAAGGCGCCAGATGAGCCCCCACTGTGACACTCAGGCCTGCCTGAGTGCTAACCAACTTGTGGGGAGCAGCAGGGGTGGCACACCCTAATACTAGAGTATGTCGCGACCTCAGTTGAGCAAAAGTCATGCCCTCGCAGTCAGTGTCTTTTGCAGATTGGAGTTGAGCAGAATAAGGAAACTCACCAGGGGCGTCAGTAGACCACATTGTTGCGCAATAGTCATGCCATCACAGTGAGGACATGAACTGTCTGCGAGCTTTGCCTCAACATGTTAAACTCCAGACATGTGACACAATACTCACAATAATTGCTCCGCGTGCAGTGGTTATAAACTAGGCATTCATTTGCTTATTCTTCAGAGTCATTGGTCATCTAATGAACTTCCAAAGTGTCGAAAGAGACTTCATAGTTCCCACTGAAGGGGAACAGCTTGTGCATTGCTAGAGCTCAACAAACATGTAGAGATCTGTTAGTCCTGTCTTTGTCTTTTACACACTGGCATGCAGCATATGGAGAAAAATAGGAATCACACACCTCAACAATGACTGGAAACTGATTATCAGGTATTTTCTTTAAAGGTAGATGGATGGTTGCTTGGGCGCATGTCCTTCCAAGAAAAAGGGGGTGGTGGTGGGCATAGATTACTATATAGATGTCTTCTAGCCAATGGAACCACAACAGGCAGAAGGAGGAGACCTTCAGGAGCATTGTTGAAAATGTATCTGAAAATTGCTGGAAAACAGCTTGTGCATTGCTGGAGCTCAGCAAGCTGGTTGGGTTCTGTTGGCGCTGTCTTTGTCTTGCAGCAGAAGAAGGACACTCAGCAGGGGTGTCAATAGACCTCATTTACGCGGGGCATGTGCGAAAGTAAGAATGGCCAGTGCCCCAGTAAATGCATTCAGTTACTGTTTACTATAAGAATCCAGCATATGTTTTACCCAGTGAATGCTTATCTAGCCCCAGCCCAGCACTGGGTAACACCCAGACACTCTTACATTCACACAAACACACTTTGTTCAATTTAGTTCATCCACTTTACCTACAGTGCCCATGCCACAGTAGAGCTTTGTGTCTAGCAACACCCCTGATAAAGAGTAATATTCCTAAAGTTCAATGTAAAGGTCATATTCATTATATGAAATGTTTGTCAATACAGTATCTTAATGGTATGATGCCAATTTTGCAGTGTCCGCAAGCCAGAATTCATCATTCTAATTGAATACTGATTTAAATAGCTTAATGGGATGCACAGCAGTCTGCCAGAGTCTAAATGATTTGGCACATTTTTATCACGACATCTGCAGTGTTTTATACAATTTAACTTTCAGTGTGGAAACTCAGATGGCAATATTAAACATGCACCTTTAATAAGAAAGAACAATATTTTGCTTACATTTTTTAAATTTTCTATTTTTTTATTTTTGTTAGCATATTTTTAATGTCAAATTTTGTTTCGATAGCTTAACTATTGCACATAGGTCTACTTTTTGTAAGCAGTTGGTTCTGGAAGTCTGTACACAGTGCTTCAGACTGTTACATGCAAATTGTTTCTCATCATCCTATGTAGAAATGTAATGTAGAAAAGACATGTTTGTAACAAACTGCAGTAAAAACAAATCTTGCAAAATATTTTAAAAAGATTAAAAATGTCAATAAATCAATAACATATACACACTGGGTGAAACATGTTTACTGGAAAAAACCTAAAGACAAAAGTGTTAAAGTGTCTAAAAGATACATAATTGTGTTTGTAGCTCACTGGGGTCCGGAACTATTAGTAGTTTAAGTTATGTATAAATCAAGTGTGAATCTCAAAAGTCTGCTGTGTAACATATTAATCAGGTTCTCTAATCATTTTCAATTAAGCATCTTTATTGCCTTTCAGAATGCCTATAAATTAGTAATTTATTGTTATTTTTGTCATTGTAGGACACAAATTGCAAGACCCCTTAAGCATGGCTAGTATACATTTCTTTTTAAGGTATTTTGAGCTTTCTAATCTGTTAGTGCCGATGCCCACAAGAGGGCTCTGCAAACACACTGTTTGTTTACAGTGATACTCAGTGATTAGCACTTCATGCTAAGTTTTAACTCTGTCATATTCTTAAGACAACCTGTTCTAAAGTGTAATTCTCAGTTTTTAATAATTATTATATAATGTATTTTAGTGAATTACAACTTAGGTGTAAATTTTTAGATATCCATTATCCCAAGAAACCACCAGAGACTCAACTTATAGTGAGATATTTGCTAGCATCATCAGACTACCTGTAATATGAGAATCTTTCATGTCTGTTTCCTGCTCTCGGAGGACATTGGCAGCATGTGGTGACACAGGTTTGTGTGATGAATGCCACGCCTTGGCAGATCGTGAGTGCCATACATCATAATTGAGCCTCAGTGAGAGAAAGAATGGCTGACAGAAATAGAGCAGACGCGCAAAAGATGACACATCATCACTCATCATCATAATTGAGCAGGTATTGATGTGCTCATCTGTGCTGAATTGTGCAATGCAACACTTCATACTACAAAGATTAACGGACCGAACTGATACACGCAGCCAGTGTGACTATCCCTGGGCTTTAACTGTGTTTGATCTGAAGAAGAAAAAAATCTCTCATATATTTTTAGAAGTGAGCAGACAAAGATATAAAGCAGCTGGGCTGGCATTATATATTGATTGATATTCAGCTTTGATCTGACTTTTATCAGCTCCTTTGAACTCTCAGGGTTTATAGCCCTTACAAACTGAACATTAACACCCACACCACACACTTGGAAAGGTTAAGATTACATCTCTCTTTCTCCTGCTGGTTTATTCCTGAGGTTATTCATTCAGAGCATGTTTATCATGACTGTGCTCTTGGTTTTGCAGCATCCAAAACAAGAAGGGCAGACATCAACTTTCAAAGGTTCAGGCTCTGCAAAGAATAATCTCCAATAGGAGCACCTTTAATCCAAACACACAGGAGTTTTGTAAAGGACTCTTCATTCAGAGCAAGCTGTTATCCAAACATTCCTCATGAGCCCTCAATAAAAGACCTTTAGCAATAGTTTAAAATAGGACTTCTGTAAATACAGTGATGCCCACTGTAGAGGCTACTTCCAGCCCATACCTGCCAACATTTGGATTATAAAGTTCTGGGAGTTTTCCGGGAGACAGAACAATACGGGGGATGGGCGGGAAATGCGTCTGAAATACGGGAGACTCCCATGAAAAACAGGAGTGTTGGCAGGTATGCTTCCAGCAGCCTCTACCTAAACATCGATTTTTCCTTATATAAACACATAAATGTTATTGACACTTCATTAATTTATATAGCATTGTTAATTATTTATTAATTTAAATTAAATGAGACAAATATGCATTTGCCCATAAAAGAATGGATATATGTATCAGTATTTTGATAATCAATATGCTTATATAATAATTTAAGCCCCTGCACTTTATTTTTGTTGACTGTTTTCCCATTTCCCAAGGATTTACTCTATACTGAAGTTTATTTATTATTATTTTTTAGATCTGTGTGCCAATTTTACTCCAATAAAAGTATTTTTTTAAGAATGCGCATGTGAATTGAACTATGCATGAACCAATGTGTGAAACGTCCGACTGACATTAGGAACATGCATAAAGAAACATAAAATACGAAATAGCAGAAAACAGATCATAAGAGTGTGTATGCTCATTATTTAAACCAATAATCTGACAATATTTCCATTTCAAAAGTTCTCATTGCTGGGCTTCACAGTGGTGTAGTGGGTAGCACGATCACCTCACAGCAAGAAGGTCACTGGTTCAAGCCCTGGCTGGGTCAGTTTCATTTCTGTGTGGAGTATGCATGTTCTCCCCTTGTTCGCGGGGGTTTCCTCCAGGTGGTCTGGTTTCCCCCATATGTCCAAAGACATGCGCATTAGGTGAAATGAAAAGCTAAATTGGCCATAGTGTATGTGTGTGAATGCAACAGTGTGTGGGTGTTTCCGTAAACCTGCTGGACAAGTTGGCGGTTCATTTATTAATTAAGGAGCTAAGCCAAAAAGAAAATAATGAATGAATGAATTTTTCATTGGCAGAAAAGATCACTTTACAGCCACCTGCTCCTGAAGGTCTAAATCCCCTCCAGCAGCCTTCGGTCGGAAACTTATTGAACCTTGTGGTATTATCACAGAAAGGCTGTAAGGCACTTCCCAAAACCTTGTGCTCTAAATAAGTCTAAAGCATCATATATGTTCACACTCACTGGCCACTTTATTAGGTACATCTGTCCAACTGCTCGTTAACGTAACTTTCTAAACAGCCAATCAAATGGAAGCAACTCAATGCATTTAGGCATGTAGACATGGTCAAGACGATCTGCTGCAGTTCAAACCGAGCACCAGAATGGGGAAGAAAGGTGATTTAAGTGACTTTAAAGGTGGCATGTTTATTGGTGCCAGACAGGCTGGTCTGCAAACTGCTGATCTGCTGGGATTTTCACACACAACCATCTCAAGGGTTTACAAAGTATGGTCTGAAAAAAGAGAAAACATTCAGTGATCTTCTGATGGCTATTTCCAGCAACATAACACACCATGTCATAAAGTGTGAATCATCTCAGACTGGTTTCTTAAACATGAGTTCACTGTGCTCAAATGGCCTCCACCGTCACCAGAGCTCAATCCAATAGAGCACCTTTGTAATGTGGTGGAACGGGAGATTAGCATTATGGATGTGCAGCCAACAAATCTGCAGCAACTGCGTGAAGCTATCATGTCAACATGGAGCAAAATTAGGATTAAAAATAAGGTGTCCAACTCTAGTCATGTATGTGTGTGTGTGTGTGTGTGTGTATATATATATATATATATATATATATCTATATATATATATATATATATATATATATATATATATATATATATATATATATATATATATATATATATATATAGCAGCTGAAAGGGTATACGTTGTGTAAAACATATGCTGAATATGTTGGCGGTTCATTCTACTGTGGCAACCTCTGATTAAGAAGCCAAACAGAAAATGAATGAATGAATATACATAAGCTTAGTTTGGGATAACAAAAATCTATTTCCAAAGCACAAAACATATAAAAGTTTAAATAGTTTCAGTTACAGTACATTTAAAGTTTGACAATATTAAAAAAACAAAAAACAAGAATGATTAAATAATAAATACATGTTTAATGTTCTCATGTCAGTTTATTCAGCTGTGGCGAACCCTGATTAATAAAGGGACTAAGCTGAAAAGAAAATGAATGAATGTTCTCATATAGTAAAATTGTGATGTTTTTGTAAAGTCATAATCTTAAGATAGAATCATACTGTTTTGATGCCATTCTGTTTGCCATGCACTACTATAATTATTATTTATAATAATACTACACCTAGGCTACAGTAAGGGGCCCATAACGACAAATATAAATAAATAAAAATATATTTTAATTCGTTGTCAATAAGTGATATTTAGCTTATGTTTTGATCTTTAAATGTTGAAACATCCTTTGTTTCTGACATCTTACAATACAGAACACAAGCCATAATTTTGGTGAAATGGTCTTTCAGATATCTTTTAGAAGCTCATCATTGTAAACATCACTGTAAAGGAAAATAGCAATCAGCACAGTTCAGTGATATTTCTTGAGTCTTCAGGTAAAGCGCTGTGTCTGTGCACATGCAGCGAACAGCTCCCTCTATCATCACAACAGACACTCGTGTAGACCAGGAGGTACCTATGCGCGGATGCTGCTGATGAAATATTCCAGTTTTCATTCATAAATGGAAACCTCAAGACAAAGCGGATTAAAGACAAAGGAAAACCACTCAAGGAAATAGCTGGCACCACTCGAATATGTTTGCGGTCATTTTTTTAAGGGCTGTAAAACAGATCAGAGAAACAAAAGCGTGCTCGTGAAAACCAGCGCGAGAAGACACTCCGACAAAAGCTGAAAAAACGGCGATGACCATCAGCGCAAACAATGATTCAAATATCTTTATGGTTCATCTGCCAGGAGACACAACACAGAACCGAGAGAAATCTGAATAACTGAACACTTCTATTGACAGTTTGTAACGCATTTGGAATAAGGAATATTGTGCTAAACTCTGACGGCAAACACTGGACTCCAATATGAAAGCTCTCCTGACTGAACACATGTCGATAATGAAATGAGTGTGCATAGTAAGTTTCTGTCATTGACAAGCAAACCTGTCATTGTGTGATAATGTGTGTGTTTTGCCAGTATACACACTCCTCGTAACAGAAACGATGAGCAACCCCCTTTTTTGTGTGAATTGTTCTGGTTAAACTGAAGTGAGCAGTCAAGACAGAGGCACAGGACAGCGTATCATCAGTCAACACACATCTTTGTGGTGACACCAGTTAGACATGCAAGATTTACTGAGAAAAACGCGTCTGCGGTAAGTTTTCGCGATTATTTGAAGGAATATTAACTACCAGGTGACATTTCTTGACGAATGAACGAGCTTAAATGTAATTTAATACAGTTGAAGACTCGGAAGTTTTAAATGTCATTATGCATTCAACACCTTTTTTAAATGTCATTAGCAAAACTGTCACGAGTGTGAAATAATTTATTTAAACATCTTTTGCCATTTTAGTTGTACAAGATCATCACCGAAAAGTCAACAGTCTGAATTTTCCAGTCTGAGTGGGTGATGTAGCTGTGATGAGGATGCGCTTTCCTCTGAAGAAGATCCGCAAGCAGTTCAAACTCCTTCTGCTGCTCGTTTTACTTATGTTTGCCATTGGTTTCACCTATCTTCACATCAACCAAGGCAAAGCCATCAAACTGCACTTCAACTATGGAAAAGGTCAGTGTGGATGACACAAATCTAAAGCTATTGCTGTCTACTTCTCAAAATAAGACACCCAAGCCCACTGAAACCTTATTAAACACATCATGAAATTGGTATTGTGCACAAAAATCCAATTGTACAAAGTGTTTTTTGAAAATTAGACCCTCTATAATTATCAATTCAGTGTTTCTACTGGGTTTCAGGAGCAGGTTAATGAGGAAGTCAGAACAGTAAAGTAGAGCTGTCCATTGTTAACGGCAATTGAGGATTTTCCCCCCTTCAGGTTAAAGTTTAATTATCTCTTATTTCTGCCCAGCTTACTGCCGATTGTTCCTAACTAATTTGTACTCTGGGTTGTACAACCATTAGAACTACAGATAAGACTTGAAGCAGCTCTGTGGAAAGATGATTTCCCTTTATGCTTTTAAAAGAGAAATTAAGTCTAACCCACAGGCACAATTTGATGAAGGTCCTGAAAGGTACTAATTCAGTGACAAGAGTTCCCCTTCCTTTAATTACTGTCAGCAATAATCATTTACCACACTAGTCTAAGAGCACTTGTGGGTCTTTGAATATTTTTCTGTTATCCTTCATGGTGTATATATATATCAGAGTTGGCATAATGGGCTTTTTTACATGTCCAAAGTGCTATAGTGGATAAAAAGCACAAACATCTAATATTTATTTAGAAATGATGCATATGATTTCTCAGATATTAATACCACTGAATAACATTGGATTAACCTTGAAAAGATAAAGTGTGCTTTAAAATATATACAGTAAAGGTGTTTTAACAAAAGTATGTACATTCTGGTTGCTGTTGTTAAATATGTTGAACTTATGTTTGATATCAAATAATATCAATGTATATACCTAATTATACCCTAGTTTAAGGGTGTTACGGTGACGCAGTGGGTAGCACAATCGCCTCACAGCAAAGTCGCTGTTTTAAGCCTTAGATGGATCAGTTGGCATTTCTGTGTGGAGTTTGCATGTTCTCTCCATGTTCCTGTGGGTGTTCTCAGTGTGCTCCGGTTTCCCCCACAGTCCAAACACATCTGCTATAGGAGAACTGGGTATAGGTGTCTGTTGTGTGAATGAGTGTATATGGATGTTTCCCAGTGATGGGTTGCAGATGGAAGGGCATCCACTGCATAAAACATATGCTGGATAAGTTGGTGGTTCATTTCGCTGTGGAGACCCGAGATTAATAAAGAGACTAAGCCAAAAAGAAAATGAATGAATGAATACCTTAAAGATCTGCTTTGGTTTCTGACATTTAAACACTTTTTACCCTCTCTCATCCAAAAGTACCTCATAATTGCTCTGAGGACATTTTAAACAATTTCTAATTTAGCATTCTAGACTAGCTAAAATTGGATTTTTTTTCTAAATCACAACCTCTCATTAACGTTTACCTTGAAGCCATATGCCCATTTGTTATTAGAGGTGAAGTAATTGTTGTGGTTTAGCTGATAAACCATGACTGTATTTGAGAGATGAATACATTTGTATATTTCTAATTATAGCATAAAGGCTCAAGGCTTTTTTTTCCCTCATTGCTTTTCCACTGATTGAGATTTAAAAATGGGAGAGAGTAGCTGTGAATTCTGTGGCTGAAGTTGACAGGGAGAGAAATTAGAGCTGCAGACTCTTTTAACCCATAGGTTAATGAAATTTGTGTTAAGCTCCACTCAACACACAAGGTAATGCTTATGCAAATGGGGGTTTTGGACAGACGCCATGGTTATCTCAAGTGAGGCGTTCTATAGGTGGGAAGTAAGAGTGCTAAGCTGTAAAAATCACTTGACCCGGTTAGTCATTAGTCAGGAGGGAGGTAAACATCTTGGAGGGCATGTTGATCTCTCTGGACTAAGGTGTTTTGGATAAACTCTTGTTGTCACACTGAAATAAAAATGGCCAAACTTGGGTTATGTAATTGAAGCACAAGACGCATCACCTGAATTATTCATCTCAACAAGCAGTATTGCGCTCCGAATTGCATTTATACTGTGCATCTTGAATGTGAGCCTTTTCATCAGCAGGAGAGATCCCGCATTTGTGTTTAGGTGACTGAACAGTCCGTTGTCTGTTGACTTGGCTCGGGGCAAGGACACATGGAGCAGGTGGTGGTCCACTCAGCACCAAGACAGGAAGAGCATAAACCATGCAGATTTTGACAAGCATTCTGCCAGTCAGAGAATCCAGACAGAAGCACATTTTGACAAAATGAAATCCTATTCAAGATGAATGAAACATTTCATTAGCTTTGCAAATAAAATGTTTACATATGTTAATTTTACAGTGTTACAGTTTTAGATTGGGACTTCGAATTTTGGCTAGAAAAGATAAAAAAAAAAAAACTCACTATTATATATTATGCATTTTTATGTATTTGCAAATCAAAGTGACATAAAAAAATCACAAAAGCATAGTTATTTTCCCTATAAATGCTGTTAACAATGCTGTTGTTCTTTATTTAAGTCTGCCTGTAGCTTATAAAAACATAACCAGTTAGTTTCAAATAAGTATTAAAATAGCTTGTGACTATACTTTGTAAGGTTTCCAAACTCTCAGCAAAAATTCAAGCTCCTCTTCAGCTCCAAATTAAATAGTTGCATCTCTTTGAGTGCAATGCAAAAGTCAAAAAGTGCTGCCTTTACTCTAGAAACACTGTGCTTATATTTGCTAGTGTTTTACACATTTGAGGGACAAAGAAGAGTGTCTTAAGAGAGCATTTACCATCCAGTCGTATAGTCAAGACTGAAATGTCTTTTCAAAGCAGGTCATCTTTTATAACAGGAGACTTTGGTTAAATGTGTTTCAGGACAAATATAAAAACAAAAAACAATAATAACTGATCATAAACTTTATAGCTTATTGTTGATGAAAATGTAATGCAGTGCAGTCACTGCATCAGATGCAGCAATTTTAATAACAAAATGCGTATCTCTAACTTTTGATTGGCTAAAGTCTTGTAATATCATTGGGTTTTTTGTTAAATGGTAATAATACCATGACCATATGTAAAGCCTTACCATAAACTTTTTTCTATGCAATGTTGAATTATTTAAAAATAATTTAGCATTCATTCATTCATTCATTCATTCATTCATTCATTCATTCATTTATTCATTTTTCTTTTGCTTAAGTCCTATTCATTAGGGGTTGCCACCGTGGAATGAACCGGCAACTTATCAAGCACATGTTTTACCAAGCATATACCTTTCCAGCTGCAACCCAGTACTGGGAAACACCCAAACACACTCATCCACACACATACATTCATTTTCTTTTCGGTGTAATCCCTTTATTAATCTGGGGCTGTCACAGCGGAATGAACCGTCAACTTATCCTGCATATGATTTACGCAGCTGATGCCCTTCCAGCTGCAACCCATCCCTGGCAAACATTCATACACACACATACACTACTGCTAATTTATTTTATTCAGTTTCCCTTGTAGCGCATTTGTTTGGAGTGTGGGGGAAACCGAAGCACCGGAGGAAACACATGCGAACATAGGGAGAACATGCAAACTCCACACAGAAATGCCCACTGACCCAGCGACCTTCTTGCTGTGAGGCGACAGTGCTAACTACTGAGCCCCCGTGTTGCCATTCAGCATTCATTTTTTCTAATTTCCTTCAAAAGAAGCAGGTTTGGACATAAACGGTTTCCATCTGACAGTGATGACATGTATACAGTATCGTTTACATTTAGCTCTCAAGCATATCAATGGCATCTGATATCATTCAGTTAAAATTTATAAATCGAATTTGAAGGTAAATAGAAGCATTGTTTTTGTGTTCCTCTGTGTATCTCTTGGTTGTGCAGGGCAAGTGACTGGCTGGCTGATATTTATTAATATTGACATTTGTTGTGAAAAAGGGTTGCATGGTTTACTTGTTCTAGTGTGATACTAGGGAAACTAGTGTTTTTTGCATGCTTTGTGCAGTTGTTGTTGTACAGTATTATACATTTCATAGTATTCAGTATTTTCTGATGAACACATTGGATTTGCTTTCACAACAGTTTATATATGAGCAATATCACACTCGTAGCAGTGCAATATGGCTTTTTTGCGTTTATACAGTTCGACTGCATAATCATGTATATAAAAAAGAAAATTAAACACAGAGAGTCTACAAATTCTTTAAGGATCTTCCTTTTGCCATTCATTTACAACTGATGTCAGAACAGCAGAAATCATTGCTACTTAATAAATTCACTAGTATTTGAATGATTCTCTAGCGTAATGTCTAAAGTGATGACAAAACAGGTGGATTTGCTGACATTATAAAATAGTCTAGAAACATTTCTCAGTATTTCTCTGTTGTAATCGGGAGATCACAATAATTAACTAAGAAAAAGCCAAAGCAAAGCAAACATTTCCAGATTACTGTGATATAAGTACACCACTACAACATATAATAATAATAATAATAATAATAATAATAATGCATTTTTTTAAAGGCGCCTTTCTAGCAACTCAAGGACACCGTACAATCAACAAGAACAATAAAACAACAAGAGAAATAATAAACTACACAACATTAGTGCAGATAAAATTAAGTATTAAAAGCCATCTTAAATAAGTGGGTTTTGAGTTTTGATTTGAATAGTGTGAGGGAGTGTTTCTGATGGCAGGTGTTAATGATATAAAATAGAGAGATCGACTTAGAAAGTCACTTACCTGTTTTATAATGTTATGATCAGCTGTAGTTTGAAATTACACTGAGTTTTTCTCCTCTATGGGCTTATTATGTGGTCACTGTCGCCATCTTGTGGCAGAACGTCAACCGTCTTTGCTCTGCACAGTATGACAGGCTGATGGATGCTGATGCACTGTAACTGAAATGATAAATATTTAAAATAGGCACTGTCCTTATAAATAAACTGCATAGTTGGTCTAAACAACTACATTCTCACCTAAAACAGCCTCAAAAGTACATTTTGTTGTCAAACAGCTGCAATATTTGTCAAACTGTAGTGATTTTATTGACCTGCCGTCACTCTATGTGGGCGGAGTAATACAGAAGGGTGAGAAGGCTATAGGAGTGCTGTTAGAGAGCCAGACAGAACTGTTGTATAAATAGTAATAAACTTTTATATATAAATATAATTTTTTTAAATACATACAGTGACCAACATTACTGGCACCCTGTAAATCAATGTTTACATTTTTTAGTACACCAAAATTTAAATTCCATGATTTATCCATTAAGTATAGCTCCGATAAGCAGCAAAAGGTTGTTAAGCGTCACAAAATAGAATAGTGGTTGTAACAAAATAAAACATTGAAAATTCTTTTTTACAATTAGGCCAGTAATTAAGAAGTTCCAAACAAATACAACAAATGTTCTGTATCTGCCTGAAAGAGGACATGTGTCTTCAATGTTTTGATGCAGGCAAATAATACAGTTCAAACAGCATACAGGATGATTGGAATGGTTTTACAAAAATACTATGCTAAAAAAACAGTACAACATTCAGTTGACAGACACTACTAGACCTTTAAGTTGACATTTTCTATGATCAAATTAAAAAGAGACAGTGCTTTTCTGTAGCAAACAAACAAGATGGGTCTTGTGGGGCTAGTTTTTTTTCCTGCTAGAGGTCCTAGACATGCTGTTTAGATACAGTACACAGCAATGCAGATTCCATCAAATGCAGATAAAAAGAAAATCTGACTGCCTGATAGACGAATTATAATGGGCCATGGTTGAATCTCCCATTACAATGATCAAAAACAAACATCACAAAACAATACAAAATGGGTCACTGAGCACAAAAGTATGGTTCTTCCATCGCCATCCCAGTCTCCTGACCTGAATCCTGTAGAAAATGAGAGAATGAACTGAAAAAGAAAGAGCACCAACATGGATCAGAGAACCTGAAAGATTTGAAAAGATTCTGTATGGAAAAGAGCTCTCTAATCTCTATCTAGGTTTCCTCCAGCATCACAGGCACTATAGGAGAAGATTTACAGTAAAGCTGCTATCTGGGCAAATGGAGGCTGGAAAGTATTGAATAAAAGGGTGCCAATGATGTGTTTTGGAAAAAAGAAAACATAATGAGTTTTCTTACCCATGTACCTTTGTTTGATTTAAAACAAAGGTTTTATTTATTGTTTTGATTAAAATAAAAGGATACAAAAAATCCACATTTATTTTTCTAGCTCTCTTTGTTCATTTGCTTTATTTTATTTTGCTCAGGGTGCCATTAATGTTGAGCAAGACCGCATAAGTAAACCTATAATTTAATTTCCCAATGACGCAATAATTCCCAATAATTTATTTTGTTGTGCGGGTATATTTTTGGGAACAGTCCAAAAACCATTAGATTGATAAAAATGACTCAATTATGTAAAAATGATAAGAATATTAAGTAAAGATCATGTTCCATGAATATATTTCATACATTTCCCACTTTAAATATATATAAAACTTTTTTATTAACTTATTAACTTATATAATATATAAAAACTTTTTATTAACCTATATTAACTTAATTAAAATGGTTTCTAATTAGTAATTTGTATAGCCAAGGCAATTTTCTCAATATTTCAATTTATTTGAACCCTCATATTCCAGATTTTCCAATAGTTGTATCTTAGCCAATTATTGTCCTATCCTAACAAACCAAACACTAATAAAATGCTTATTTTCTAAGCTTACAGATGATGTTTAAGTCACAGTTTCTAAAAATAGACACTTATGACTGGTTTTGTGGTCACTTTTTTGTATTTACAGTTTTATATTTAAAACATTTTATTTGATAACATGTTTTATAAAATTGTAATTGCTTTATAAATATAATACAACCTTTAAGAAACAATAAACTGTCAATGTAAATACAGTAGATCACAATAGACACTGTGCATCTTTTCCAGGGCTGAGATTTTGTTTACACCGGTTTAATTTAAATAGTAACTACAGCTTTATTCTCATTAATGATGTATTCACAAATCTGGTCTGTCTCATTGACATCTGTGTATTTTTGAAAGTCTTGTAGACTTAAATTATGAATTACAAACATAACAACTGCTAGGTATCGTGGCACGTCTAAGTATCACAAAACTTGAAAGCTCACAAAGCTGAATTTTTTAAGGCATTATACTGCAATTAGAAAATCACTATCTGTGTAAAACTCGTGCTATCATTGGTAGTTAAATCAGTTTGCTCATATAGTACCACATTAACAACTTTAAGCTGCACCATGCGTTGATTCATTCATTCATTCAATTTCCTTTGGCTTAGTACCTTATTTATCAGGGGTCACCACAGTGGAATGAACCACCAACTGTTCCAGCATATGTTTTACGCAGTGGATGCCCTTCCAGCTGCAACCCAGTACTGGGAAACACACTCACATTGACACACACAAACTCGTACACGACTCAATTTGTCTATCGCACCCAGCACCCATAGGTAACCCACTCAAACACGGGATGAACATGCAAACTCCACACAGAAATGCCAGCTGGCCTGTGACTCAAACCAGTGACCTTCTTGCTGTGAGGCACAGTGCTAACCACTGAGCCACCGGCTGCAACATGCAAATTATTATTATTATTGTTATTTTTTGTTCTCAAATTGCAAATGTTCAAAGAACATTGTTTTGAGCACTGTCTGAAACATTGGAAATAAAAAAACTACTTTAAAGACTGCAGAGTTAAAGAATACCTTCAAAGCAAACCATGGTAGATTGCAGAACTGATTGCAATTGACTGAAATGCTGTTCCACACACAGTTCTGAATGAATTCTGCAAGTATTACCACATAGATCACTTCATAGACTTCATCTCACTTAAATGAGAGGCAGTTGACTCACTGATATCCAAAAATCCATTCATGTGTCACCTACTCCTGCTATGAAGTTTGGACTGTAGCCGACCCGTGTGTGGGTCGCATAGGTTCAGGTGTGAAGCCACTGGGCTGTTCAAAAAATGGATAAGCCCATCTGTGCCAGGCTCATTTCCTCCTTCAGCAGGTTATCACAGATGTTAATACATGAAATGAAACTGAGCTCCAAGCCCTTTCAAAACACAATATGATAAATCGGGTCACAGTTGAAGCTCTTGTCAGGTCTGGGTGCCTTTGAGTGGTACAGCATGTTTCAGACACCCTAACATACTGCAAAACATATAAAGATCTTTCAAAATATATATAAATAAATAAAAACTGGCTGCATGTCATTGCCTTTGATTTCGGTTGCTGGTGACTTGAATTCACATTGGTATTCCTGGAGGCAGCGGTGGCTCTGGCTTTGGGGCTGAAGTTGTGCTTTGCGTGGCCCGAGTCCAAATGTAGAGGAGCCATGATCATTCCTTATTCCTGGCTCTTTTTTTTAGGCACAACCAACAATGGGAGGTTGTGAATAAAAATGTAATAAATTTGCGTTTAATGCTGAAAGCTTACAAGCTTTATTTTAATAATCTAGGCGCATAAAGTGCATGGTGCAAAAGCATTAAGGGCTTAAATCCCCTTTTGCTATAATAAGGACAGAAAAATATGGTTTGCGCCTCAGTGCATGGTCTCACAGGGTTGTGCTTATTCTCTTAGTAAGTTGTGGGTGTGTTTTGAGCATAACATGCTTTAAACTAGAGGTCTGGACCCGACCAGAGTTCTGCGCGCGGGAATAAATTTCCGAATAAATCATGGGAGCGGTCCGTAACGGGTTTAATTTGGGACGGGAGCGGGCTGTCTAGCAATATCGCGGATATTGCTATGCGAATGAGAGAGAGAGAGAGCTTTGCCTGTGTGTGTGCTTGGTGCTTGTGTGTGTGTATGTTAGTGCGCGCGCGAATGAGAGAGAGAGAGAGAGAGCTTTGCCTGTGTGTCTACTTGGTGCTTGTGTGTGCGTTAGTGCGCTCGCGCGCGATTGAGAGAGAGAGAGAGCTTTGTCTGTGTGTGTGTGCTTGGTGCTGTGTGTGTGTGTGTGTGTGTTTATACAGACAGCTTGGCTGTCTGGACTGTATAGCTGGGTGATTTTCGGTTTTGTTCTCCCCCGCTCTTTAGCGGGATCGGGCGCGGCGGGCAGAAAACGGGGCGGGTCGGGTAGCGGGACAACAAATTCTTAATATAAGCGGGAGCGGTCAGGTTTGGGCTAAAACCTGGCGGGTGCGGGCGGGAGCGGGACTCAAAATTTAGTCCCGCGCAGATCTCTACATTAAACCAATCCGAGTCTCATCTCTCATTCCCTTTAAGAGTCGCTTGTTACTTGTGACAAGTTGCATTTGCTATTTACATGGCAAACTTTGTAAAAAGAAAACTGAACGCTTCACTAGCGAGAAAACAGTTAAACAGACCATCTGCAGCGCAAGGATAAAGAATGAGCCTCGTCCAGTCATCCTTTTTACTGTCTGCTTACGTTACTTTTACTCTTTACTTTACACTCACTCCTCAATTTCCAGCAAGCATATAAATTAACAGTAATAACCAAGTGTCGGAAAAAACTGAGTTATATCCAAACACACGTTCCTTCGTTCTTATGCTCCATATGGTGATGCATACGTCTTCAAAACCCAACAGGTGGACAAATCTAAACTTGTTTTTTATTAAAACAAATATAAATATGCATATGATGAATAATACTGATAATAGTAATAACATTATACAAATGCAAATTGTCATGAATAAACTGGAAAAAGCCCCCTGTCATGAAGAAGGCATGGAGGCAGTGGTTTTTATATTTATGTAGAAAATAATAATTTTGTAACATTTTAATCCTTTAATTTTAATACTGCTTATCCTGAGTGTATCAAGCAATGTTTAAGCATTTGGACCTGCATAGGTGCTTAACTAATGTCAACCCGGGCTCATTGTGGAAACGTAGCCCTGCGGACGTTTTTGCGGACCGCGATTTACATCCCGGGACGTACGTATTAGAGCGTTTTTTGTTTTTGCGGATCCGCGAGAGGCCGCTGTGCGCGCTTTTTCGTGTCTCGGGCACCTCTCGGGAGCGCGCGGCGTTCGCGCCTGCGCCGTTCGCGCCTGCGCCGTTCTCGCGCGAAAAGCGGCCGGATCGGAAAAAAAAAGCAAAAGCCCTCGTCTTCGATTTCGACTGCGTTTTCGGATTCCGCCGCGTTCTCGCCCTTATTTTTCGGATTACGTTTTTCGTCTTACCTGATTTCCGTAACCTGCTGTTCCCCGGACTCGATCCCGGTCATCGTCCACCGCGACCGGCTCCGGCTCCTCCTCCTCCTCCTCCTCCGGGGCCTCCGCTCTGCCGACGCAACACTGTGAGCTAAGCAGACAAACTGATTGCATCGGGAAAGCCCTCCACTCGGAGGCGAGTCGTCGGCCAGCGAGCGCGAAGAGGAGGGGCGGAGCGGCGCCACACCGCCCTGCAGCGTTCGCTCGAAAAAAACCAAACGCAGCCTTTACGTACCTCCGGCCACGTAAATCTCGGTCTCCAGAAACGTCCGCGGGGCTACGTTTCCAGAATGAGCTTGGGTTGACTAATGTGCTTTACGCTGGACTTTAGACCAGCTTTTAGTTGGTTAATGGCGCAGACGATTTCAGTTCTTCAAAATAGCAATGCACCAACACACCTCTCGTGACCCCACTCTGGCTGCTTTACACTACTGCGTTAAACACACGCTCATGGTCTGGCGCAGCTTTCACGCGATCACATACCCTACTAAACTATATGTACACTATACCTTCTACATTTATCATGAAAAACACTGAAAATTATTTCAAGAGTTCTCACTTAGCTGATGATTGATTATAAAGCATGTTTGGTATGCTGTGCAGGGCGAGAGGGGAGTTTGAGCTCAGGTAGATCTTAAAACTCCCCTACTGTAGTAGCTATTGAAGAGAAAAGGATTGCTATAAAGAGATTACTTACTAGAAGTATATCTATTGTGCTGATTTGGGTTAGTCAGTTAACTTGAGTTGCATGTTTTTGTATGGTGGGAGGAAACCAGGGGACCCGGGGAAACCCACACAAGCACTGGGAGAACATGTAAGCTCTGCACAGAAATGTTGGCTGGGTAAGGACTAAAACCAGTGACGTTCTTGTTGTGAGGCAACAGTGCAAACCACTGGGCCACTGTGCCACCCATCTAAAGGAGGAGTGGTGGAAGAGAGATTCTTCAAAACGAAGATGGCTGTTATATGGAACATCATTTTTGTTGACTTAGGAATCGTCTGATTGGTGAATCATGAATTGGCTAATGCAGGACCATCTGTGTTCAATCATAAGCACATGATTAGTTTATAAAAATAAGCTACCAAAACACTTATAAAAACACTCCCAAAATTAGTTTATAAATAAACTTCACTTATTTTGTTTCCAAAAGTACAAGGTATTTTTTATAAGTAAAAAGTTACTATTGGTTTTAGACATTGTGTGTTGTAATTTCATTTGTTCAATGTACATGTTCAATAAATAATCATAGATAGTAGCTAGTATGTGTTTACTTCAATTATTTTAAAATCAAGTAATGTACCTTTTGTTTAAAAGTCTCTCACCTGTAATATGTGAGAATATTTACTGCACAAAACCTGTCAGTGAACTATGAGGGCAAAAAAATAAATAAATAAAACAATCGTTCGTTAATCATAATCAAGTTAAATTTAATCGAGATTTTGATTTTAGGACAAATTGCCCAGCCCTACTATTTGTTATTAATGTTTCACTAATTTGGATTAGTTGATTTCCATACTTAAACCATGAGCAAAATGTCAGAGACTGGCAGTGGATTGAGCATAAATAATCTTTTTTTTTTTTACAGGTTGTTTTGCGGTAGGAAGGAATGGAAAGTTTTATCCGTGTGTAGGCTGATAGTGCCTAGTGCAATAAGCCAGTTGAGTTGTTCCTTAGAAGATGGTTTGACATTCAGTCATGCTATCATTATATTATTTTCTCCTCCTGTCAGTCGCTCTTCTAGGTTGAGCTGTGCGAGTTTGGGCTTATGTGGGTAAAAGCTCAATATTGTTATTCATACTTTTAATAAGGATGCAATTGATTGAAAGAGATTTTGCAAGTGATATATTTTGGAATTATGCTCTATTGAACTAATTTAGCTTATATATTTAAAAGTATGTCATAGTTTTAGCAACAAAAAATGTTAAGAAGCATAACTGCTTTCAGATCTGGTAATAATAAAATGACATGTTTTATGAGCCCCAAATCATATTAAAAATGTTGATTGTAGTAGTCAGTCTTGACCAGTAGCAGTAGCAGAGTTAACACCCCACCTATAAGGTTAACTGAACTGAGAAACAAATCGCTTTCAGAATTAGTATTTTTCCCAGCTGATAAATGCAAAAACACTGACAGCCAATAAGAAACCATTAGATTATAAAGGCTTGTAGAATTAAAGCAGCAGACAACATTGTGGAGAAGCTCACAAAAAAAAAAACACTTTATATATTTTTACTTTTGAGTCAGTCTACAGTCTACAGTATCAGATAAACAAGTAAACAACTGTTGGTTAATTAAAATAATTTTGTAATTAGGATTTAAGCAGTGTGACAAAAAGTAAAGTTTATTAAAAACTAATTTCAAGAGGGTCACGTGCTTATGATTGATCACAGCTGGTCCCTCAGTAGCTAATGCATGATTCACCAATCAGATCATTCCTAACGCACTATAAGCTACCAGAGTTTCTTACTTTAGTTATCTTCGTCTTGAAGATTCCCCTCTTCCACCCCTACTCCTCCACCTTTCCTTTATATGGTGGCACGGTGGCCCAGTTGTTAGCACTGTTGCTTCACAGCAAGAACGGTTCAAATCCTTAAGTTGTTAGTTGTAATTTCTATGCAGAGTTTACATGTTCTCCCTGTGCTCGCGTAAGGGTAACCGGAGTTTCCTCCTACAGTCCAAAAACATGTGTCATAAATGAATTGATCAACCTAATTTAGCAGTAAAGTAGAGCTCTTAACCTGCAGTATATCTCTTTATAGCAATTTATAATCTGTCATCAGCCCTAAATAAGAGGGGAGTTCTCGAGACCTACCTGAGTTCAAAGTCCCCTCTCGCCCTGCACACGTGAGGGAGCCCCTGGCTTCTAGGATCTTATGAGCTCAGGGCTCTCGCCTGGGACAGCATGCCAAACACGCTTTATGATCAATCACCAGCAAGTGTGAACTCTTGAAAAAGTACCTCGAGCATCGAGGGAACTATGTCTGCCCTGTGTTGTTTTCACAGTTAAAAATCTCAATCAAAAATCACAGATGCGCTGTGTGGCGTTCTTGCTGTGAGGCAACAGTGCTAACCCCTGGGCCACCATGCCACCCATCTAGGAAAGGAAGAGGAGTAGGGTGTGGAAGGGGAGATTCTTCCAAACGAAGATGGCTGTCATATGGAACTTCACTTCACTTGTAGTACACCAGGGCCACATCTGTCACAAACATGATTGTTACGAGGTTTCTGATCACTTTTTTTTCAGTGAAAGAAGATGAATTGTTAACAAAATTTCTCAGTGAAAATGTCAGTACTCTGTCAATTAATTTATAAGTGCGTGCTTATTTTTTAATAATAATAATAATATTAATTATTATTATTATTATGTTTAATTTTAATATGATTATTTTATAATTACACGTTGAGTGCCCAAAAAGCTCTGAATAAATGTAATGATTTTCTAATATTTAATGACATTTTAAGCCGCCTCTGTATTTTAGGATTAGAAAATAAAATATGATGCTATTATACAATTCATGACAATTGTAATGACCTCAATACAAGTGTGTTTATGACAGATTTATGATAAGTTATGTTTCATTGTAAATTTGCCATAACAAGGCATCACAAACAATGTCATCTTTGAAATTAAAGAACTAATCATTATAAAGGTTTCATAACACCACCTTCTTATAAAGACCACCTTCAAGTAAAGTGTTACTCACAGGTGCTTAGAAGTCAAAATAAACTCCCCCAGAAAATTTGCTTTGATGAGATGTTGTAAAATGCCTGTTTGAAAGATTTTCTTCAAAATTACATCATATCAATTTGTTTTTCTACATTTTTGTCCCAAAATTAAACAAGCCATAAGTCATAACATGCTAAATCACTGTCAATGCTAATACATTATCAATAGTTATTTTGTTACGGTTTCTAAGTGAAATAAACTTAAGGCAGTAAAACAACAACAACTTTTTTTTTTTCTCCTTATTCTCATAAAATTATGAATGCAGGGGAAATTATTGATGAAAAGAGATATTTGTTATATTTGGGTCGCAAATCTCTATATGGACTACTCTTTAGTACTCCTTAGTAGCTAACATTGTACACTATAGTGATGCACAGTGCTTAGGTATGAACCCTGTGAATTAATAATTGACAAAAGAGCTTAAATTAGTGTTTGTACTCAATTTAAATATAATTTAAGTCAGGTCCTGAGGTGTTCTTATACATTTCCAGACATAAAAATCCCTTTGAGATGCCGCTTGTTTTTTTGCTGGCTTATTTTCTTTTATTCTTTTTTGAATGTTGGATAAAGCATTGTTTACTCCTTAGGTAGATTTATAGATAGATAAACTGGGAAATATGTCTTCATAGATCTCTACTCTGGACTGATGTGTGGGTGTAATGGATGTGTTTCCTTAGCCTGCTGATGTGACGAAAGCAAGAGTTTGCTTTGTTGTAAGCGTGTTGTGGCAAATTGGGGCAGGTATCACTTGAATCACTATTTCAATGTGCTGAATTATTCCAAGAGCAGTGAAATAGCAGGTCGATGGCGGCAGAACATCTTTCACAAATGCAGTTCGGAAGCTCTTGTGCCGAAATTAATTGGAATATGATGTACATCTGGACTTAAAGCTTTAGTGTTTTGCAATAGTTGAATTTTTGCACTGTAATTGCACAACTTTTTTTTTTTTTTTTTTTTTTTTTACAAAGTTTAAGAGAGTTGTCAGACATTAACAAATGAATTCATTAGAATTTTTTAGTTTTTCATTCATTCATTTATTTATTTATTTTTTCTATCTGTTGTTTTCGGAACATTAAAGTATTCTTCTTCTTTTAAAGGTGCAGTAGGAGACCTGCCAAAATGCTAACCATTAGCATAATAACTTTGAAAACACAGTCCCTCCCCTGCCGTCCAAAGCCATGCCTCCTAAAATCATGAAAGCGCTACTTAAAGATGACAGTAGACATCCACTTTACAATACTAAAATTCTGAACGAAAAACTGCATTATATCTAGCACATTTTCATATGTGTAACTGGCTAGTATGTAAAAATACACACAATCATTTAATGAGTTGCTGCTCACCCCTTTCATGTGAGATGAACCCACCATGGCGATGCAAGCTTCTTTGTTGGCAAATTATGTACTGTACACCCAAGCAGTTCAAAAGAAAGGAGGTCCCGACACTCTTCCCCCTTGATGTCAAAAAACCATAGGGAACCATGAAGAGAGGAGCACAAAGAGAATGACAAGAAGCTGCTAGTGTATCATACACAGTATATGGGACTGGACTGCAATATATTAACCAATACATTTGACAGTCAATTTTTAAACAACTAAACTAAATATGGCATTCAAAGCTCTGATAGTTTTCTCTGAATATGCAACATTTAGTTTCTTGCATTGAACATTACTTAATTCTGAAAAAAAAAAACTGCAATGAGTTGTTCTTTATGCTATTTTAGGCTCAATTATAGCATAACAATTTATGGCATAAAATATATTAAAAACAATAAATAAACAAACAAACAAACATTGAGGGAAATTATATTTATAAGTTTATTTGTAAGTGTCTTTAAAAAAGCTCCAACATGAAGCTACGGTCACACTAGAGTTTGTTTGTGCGAAATTCAGAAAATTTGAAAAGTGAAAAGTGGCGGTAATAAACAAGATTATTAGGCATTAAAACAGCGAGCGATTGCTCCATGTTTTTAAATTTCTGTCCAGAGAGGTCATGTTTTGATCCTCGGTTGGTCTCGGCAGTCAAGTGATTCGATTTCGCAGGTCAGAGTTCACCAAGCTTGAACTTTGCACCGCAGCAACCTGCGAAACTTAACGCATGACCTTGCGTTTCCCGTCTGACGCATTCGCGTGCGTATGAATGGAAGTCTATGGGAGGAAAAGCCCAGTGTGAATGCAGCTTTAGCTGTTGTTAGACCCCAATGTTTTTGTCATGTGACCTTCCCCATGTGCTCCTTTGTTCCATTTCCCACCATTTCCTAATGTTCAGTTGTTCCACCTGTGTTCCTCTCCTGTGTATCATCAGTCTCATGTCCTTGTGTATTTATATGCCTTAGTTTGGTTTAGTAGTTGTCTGGTCTGCACGTTAAGCATTGTCTTCACCCCATGTTGGTCCTGAGTCTCCTGTGTTTCCTATGTTCTTCCATGTAAGTGTTTATCAATAAATCTACGTATTAGATAACACTTACGATCCTTTGCCTTCCTGATAAAGCCTAGGTGTGACAGCTGTACAGTAGCTCCTCCTCAATGGGTCATGGTTCTGTCTTATGTTTATTTCATTCTTACTTTGTGACAGAACTCTGACACTCTCGTGTTTGTTTTCTCTTCGTGAGTGCATTGTTTTGAGTTTGCTTGAACCATGGATGCTTTTCTGTGTTGTGAGCGCACAGCGTCAATTCATCTTGAGCTGGGGTCCTTTCTTCGTACCTCGCTTAAATGATCTAAGATTATTTGGCAGATCCTGGATCTTTTAATCCTGATAACTGATCTCTCGCTAATTTGGTTCTTCAAACAAGTTCGTGAATCAGATTAAAACGTCTGGATAAACCGATCTGAGATTGCTGCGTGTGTTGTGAAGGACAGATCTACCGATCCTCGAAATCATGATCAGCAATGCAACGATTGGCTGACGGCACAGCAGCGTAATGACATCATCTGATTAATATTCAATTATCCATGTGAGCAAAATTACATCAAATTAGCAGTAAACGGCTTGTTAAATATGACACGCAATAACCTTCCACATTTGTTGTGAGCTGCAGGCTTTACACTTTCATGTGTCAAGAGTATTCATCATGTATTTCAATGCAAATCAATGTATTTAGTTCTACATTTAGAAAAGATTTTCTTTATTATAGTAGCCGTTTTTTAATCAGTGTAAAGAATAACTGGTTGTTTACAAAAGCATTTTCATATTGGTAAAGGCGTCTGCAACTTTTGTGAAGCATCAAATCACTGGCATATTAACTATGAAAACATGTTTATGACTGCTGAAATGTATTATTGCTTTAAAAAAAAGTCACATATTGTGCATTACTATTATACACAATTTGTACTAAAGCGATCTAAAAAGTTAATATCAATAAGTTTTCTCTTTGCACCACCAGGTGGCAGTCTTTGTACTTTCATTTCGAGGGTGCTGATTGCATACGTTTTATTAATATGTATAACTTTATTTATTTTATTAATGATATAACTTTATTTTTATATATATATATATATATATATATATATATATATATATATATATATATATATATATATATATATATATATATATATATATATATATATATATATATATAGTTAAAAAATATGTACCATTTTCCTAAGTGTATATTTCTACTACTGTAAGAAAATATCAGAATTCGGAACATACTTTCTGTATTATCTTTGCTTGAACTGAGCCGATCTAATCCTGTTTATATGAATTGAACCTGCTCCCGATCAGGTTTGACCTAGCAGAACTGTTGCTATGACAACAACTCTCGGATCAGCTTTGAAGAACGAAACGATCCTGGATCGTGTCAAATCGTCAATATCCAAATCCAGCTAACCGAGTAATCCACGTACGAAGAACGGACCCCTGTGTACTTATGTCTAATTTGTTTTGTGTTTAGCACATGGCTCATGTTTTTTTTCCCATGTGTTCATTTGTCTATTAGTTAGACCCCGCCCGTCTGGTTACCTGTTCATTTTATTAATTTGTTTCACCTGAGCTGCTCGTTTTAGACTTTGTTTGCTTCTCTATTTATTCTCCCAGTTTGCTGTTGTCTGGGCTGATTCGTTTCTTATGTTACATGTAGTTTGATGCTTGTCTGTTTTTCTGTCCAGGTTGGTTTTATTTTGTTTTACTTAAAATGACTATTTACCCTATCATGGGCTTGTTTTTTTCCAGCCCTGTTGGCTGTTATCTGGGCTCTGTGTCCAGTTTTGTGTTCCTAATTAATAAAGTTTATTTTTATTGCTGATCTGCGTCTGGGTTCTGTCCACACACCTGACACAATGGGTGTTTCTGTTTTGTCACATGTGGCTGTATGTAATTTTCCTGATTATTTCCATTTAACCTGTTTATTATTTAACTTATTTTTTTATTTCCATGTAAGCTAAAATCCTAGAGATATTGCCTCTTAAAAAATGTAGTAAAATGAACATGAATATTGCAGAATAAGTATTTGAACTTAGTGTTAAATTTAAGATACTTTAATATAACCATTTACTATTGGAGACTTTCATAACATATCATCATGAAGACTTTAGTACTATATTTAGACAATGCACATAGAGGATTTTGTTTAGTGTTTCTTTAAGAATGTTTCAGAAAACTTATTAACAATGAGGTAAAGCTAAAGATATAACTCCTGAACAACTTGGCATTGTAAAGGTTTCAGCAAACACAGCCCTGGTTCTCAGATTAATTTGTGTTAGCTGTTAACATCTCTGTCCTCTGTGACCTTCTCTCAGACAGAGTTGTTGCGTTATCACATCTGTTTTACTTCAAGTATTTTGCATCTAGCTGATTTAATTGGTCCCACAGAATCAGTTGTGGATCAGCCTACAGAAGGTGATGTTCACAGCTCTGGTCCTTCTGTAATGTTCTCTCCTTTTACTGTGAGACCAGCTGCTGTTCCCATCGGGATTGTGGGTATATTGGTCTACCCACAGAGTGAAGATCAGTGCATATATATTGCTATATATAGTATAACTGCTTTTAACCTAATGATAGATTTAGGTGACCTGATTTAGGTGTTGTTTTAAAGTCAAGACCTGCAGCACTGAATTGATTTTTGAAGCATTTGGCTGCACTGTAACCCCTAATGGCAGTTGCAAATCACAATCTTCAGGCAATGGTTGAGGGACTGGACAGTCTGTTTTCTCAGCAGGAGATCTGTCTCCTCTTCCCTTTCCTTTAATCTCCCGTTCACCCAATGTGAAACGTATAGTATCTCTCTCTCTCTCTCTCTCTCTCTCTCTCTCTCTCTCTCTCTCTCATTTTCCCAAACAGAGAAATCTAACATATGCATGTATTCAGTTATAAATATTAATGGTTCTGCCGCATTCTCCATTCTTTCAGAGCTCAGAGGCTCAACTTGAGGACTCAAGAAAAACCCATTTCTGAATCTCCACATAGGTTCATTTGTGATGAACTGGGAGGATGTATTTCTGCCCCACACTAAACATGAGTCTATCTCTTGTTTATTGCTGTCAGACACAGACACAGACACACAGACAGATGTTGGGCTGTTTAGCAATGTTATGCTACGACACACTTAAAATTTGTTTGTACACCAAAGCTTCACCTGTATTTTAGTAACTTATGTTTATTAACAGGCACTATATTTATATTAAATGACATTTAATGTTGTGTATTGTCTGAAAAATCACTGGCTGTTTTGAATACTTTGATGTTGTGTTCAAGTCCTTTAGTTGCTCCCAGTGGCAAAGCAGAATCTTGACATCTTTTAGCCACTGTGAAACTCCAATATGCACAGCATGTTGGGAAACCAAAGAACTTTTAGGACCAGGGGGCTTTTTTGTCGTTTTTTAAACAGCATAAACGTTTACTGCTAAGGACAAACCAAAGACTCATACACAACAACAGGTCCTGCAGGGACAACATGGAACCTTGAAAGGCAAATTCAGTTTTTCAAGATATTAAAATAGGGGTTTAAAGCGCACGTATGATGAAAATCATCTTTTGTAAGCAGCCTGGACAGGACTGTGTGAAGGTGTCCACATTGGGGTGATATAAAGACAATAAGCCTCTTTTTTATTTCCTGATATTAAAATAAAATCCAAATCCTTCCAATTTTGAGGCCCATTGCAACGTGACATAAGAGTGTGGTTTCCCTGCCCACTGAATTGATTGACATGTATCTATGTATTAACATGTATCCATAGTAACGTGTATAATGATATCAACACAGACAGGGCGTGCGCAAAGCAGCTGGGATTAAAAGATCTGTTCAGCTCGCTGTAATTATCAATCATCATCAAATGTGATCAAGAATGAGTTTTAAAAGTTTAAAACTTTTTTTTTTTTAAACAGTGCATGTTTGTACAATTATAAAAGAAGACCCTTCCATCCTGGTTTGTGGACATTAAATCAGGTTTATTAACATAAACGAATATTCATACAGCAGTGGATATTAACTAGTATCCTGTTACATTTGCATGCAAAAACAGTGCAAAGTTAAATGCGCGTTGTGTGTGTGTGTGCATGAACGTTGTAATGACATTGTGTGACTCATCGTTGCAACTCCACAACAAATAAATCAAATACTCATTGGGAAAGTTCTTACTGTAGTATTTCTCACAAACGTTACTTGAGATCTGCTTAATGTCTGGGTGGGGAGAACTAGAGAACTAGTTAAAGGCACAACAGCTACATTGTATTCAGAGCAGAAAATCCCAATATTCTGAAAGCTATAATAAATAATCTGATGGTTGTTTTGAGCTGAAATTTTTACAGACACATTCTGAAGACACAGACTCATCTTAAATCTTGAAAAATGGGTTAAAATAGTTGCCCTTTAAAGAATCAAAAAAAGGTCTTGATAAGACTTGATAGTTTGGTTTGACAATGTAAACTGTACACAACTGTAAACCTTACACACCTTAAAATTTCTTAGTTAATTTGTTAATTTTGATATGGGTATGTGTAATTTATGTTAAATAGCAAAATATTAAACTATCCTTAAGCATTTTTTTGCCAATTTTAAAGGAATTGAAATTATAGTCATAATAATGCTTAAGGATAGTTTAATATTTTGCTATTTATTGTGTATCTATGTGTATACACATCATCTAAAGAGCATGCACACATAAGCGCAGAATATTTGCCATCAGAATTGTACTAGTATAGTGGTTTGCAGAAATATAATAGTAATAGTAAAACAATGTGCCTCATGCTAACGTGTTTGTGTCCAGTTTCTCTTGTCATAGTCTGTGTCCAGTTTCTCTTGTCATAGTCTCAGTGGGGCTGGCTGCAGGAGTTCAATTCCCTCAGATGTTGTAGTGGCAGCTGGTGCACAGATGTTTGAGTCGCCGTCAGGCTCTTTGGATAAAGGGCAAAGAGAGGCCATAGGCACACCTGCCATTTGTGTGTGTGTACCCATCCTGAAAGTGCAGGTGCATTGCAATACAAATGAATACAATTGTTAACTCACAATTCTCTACTTAAACAATTCATCTGTGCAAGTTAATATACAGAAAAAAGTAAAATAGAAAAGTAGAAAAAAAATAAAATATCAGAGTTTTAATTTTTTGAATGCACCTATATCAGTGATGCCGTATTGCCAGATTTTGCCAAAACAAACAATAGGTATTTTTAGGTGTGTGTTTCTTTATTTAAGCAGATAAACCCATTGAAATCAAGATCTTATTTACAAGAGTGACCTGGCCAAGAGGTCCACAACACACAAAAAAAAATAAGTAAAGATAATAAAAAATACAGTTTAGTTATTCAGCCATATTACATTACAATATGTTAAAAACACATACAGTATATTGAAAAATGGACTGTTGTTGGTTATAAAGCATAAAGCAAAATGATTTAATTGAGCTCAGACATTTTAAGTTCAGACTGAAGAGTATTCCAGGATGAGAGTACGGCATGACTAAAGGCTCGCTTCCCTATATCAGTTCAAACCTGGGTAACAGACAAATTTTAAGATTCACTTGAACGTAGGGCATAGTGGCTTTTTGACCCATGAAGAAGAGAGACCCAGACCTAGAAGAGCTTTGTAGACCAAAGTCATTTCTTACATTAATAGAAGGCCACTCATCTTTGGCATACAGTTCACAATGGTGAGTTAGTCTACAGCAGGGCTATTCAATTAGTTTGGCATGGGGGCCGGTTCATGATAAGCATCCCAAGCGAAGGGCAGGAGAGATATGACTTGCTATATGAGTGATGACACAACTACATTTAAGAGTCGATATGCTGTACTTGTGCTCATAAAGACACCCACGTTGGCTTTTTCTACATTAAAATATTAATATATTGTATTTTAAAACAACTGCATTGTCCAATTGACTTTTTTTTTACTTCTTTTTTTTTTTTTTTTACAAACATTCAAAAATTTGTCTAACATATTTACTTGGCACTGAAAGGCACGCTCAACTCACTGTCAGATGTTTTCTACTGCTTGCGCCCGGAAAGACGCAAGCGCGTTGCTCAGCTTGTTCACGCATATTGTCATTATTACATTAGATGCGCTATGATAAACAGAGTTTAAAGGGTAAAGAAATTTGGTTCAGGGTTCATACGGTCATGGGAAAACCTTTAAAAGTCATGTAATTTTGACATGGGATTTTCCAGGCCTGGAAACATTTTGGAAGAACAGAAAAACCCAAAAGGTTTTAGAAAATCATGGAAATTACATTTACATTATTTCATTTAGCAGACATTTTTGTCCAAAGCGACTTAAGCTGTGGTCACACCAGAGCTTGTGCTTGCAAAATTCTGTCATACGGTGCTGTGAAAAGTGTTAACAAAATGATTAGACATCAATAAAAGCGAGTGATTATTCCATATTTAAAATTTCTTATTTAAAATGATCTTCTATTAGTCTCACGCTATCACCTGATGTGATTTTGCAGGTAAAAATTCACCAAGCTTGAACTTTCAAATGCAGTGAAATGCGAAACTTGTAGCACGTGCTTGCGTTTCTGGTCTACCGCATTGGCATGCCTATGAATGGAAGTCTATGGAGCGAAAAATGCAGTGTGATCGCGGCTTTATAATAGAAGTAGTTTTACCTACTATTACTAGTTTAGCAAGCTATTAAGATTATCTAAAATTAGTTTGACAAATATTTGTATATTGGAATGGAGTTTAGTTTTTTTTTTTTTTTTTTTTTTCTTGGCCAAAATCATGCTCCCACATTATTAAGGCTGCGTAAGCGTCATCTATTTTACATGTGTATAAAAATAAATTGAAACTGTTGCGTGCTTTATGATGTGCTGTAATAAATGTTAACGTTTATAATGATTTACTACATATATGTAGACATTACATGAATCATTAGGTCATGAAAATTGACTTGAACCTCCTGGAAAAGTCATGGAATTCGTATATAAAACATCACCATAGTCAAGCAATGGTAAAAATTGTTGCAGGTATGACTGCATAAATAAGAGGCAGATGACAGAATATTCCCCATCCCCATAATATATCCTGACATCCCTTGCGTAAGACCATTTTTAGTATATACAAACTAATATTTCAATAAAATGCCTATTATTTCAGCATTTTGACACTTAGTTACAATAAACCACATCAGACTTTAATCTGTTTCAATCTACAAATCTTATCAGCTGTCACACACCTCTGAACAACATAAAACACACAGGAAATCATTAAATCATAGCTAGCGCCCTGCTGCACTAAGCCAGATTGATCTTTTTATAGAGTCTGTATTGTTAAAGAGCTGTCTTGTATGTGAGCGGGTGGCATGATGTAGGTGCTCTGTGTGCTGTCACTTCATCAGATAGACACAGATCAGACAGACCCATCTCGGCGCAGACAGCAAGTGTCAAAACCTGTCTGGAAGAATCTGTTATGCATCTCTAGTTGATTTCTCCTCATTGCCCTGCAATCGATATTCTTTATTTGATCACTCTAATATGACTCCTCGTACACTCAGAAATAAAGGCCCAAAAGTTTTCTCTGTGGTGGTACCCTTTCAAAAGGGGCATTGTTGTACATTTTAGGTACTAATATGCACATTTAAGACCCTTCAGTTAATAATGTTCACTTTTAGGATCCATCCAAATTCTACCCCTTTCCCTTATCCTTACTCTACCCCTGGTTTTGCATGTTCATGTGAAGGGGTAGGGGTGTCTCAATTCTCTTTAGCTTAAAGGTGTAGGGCTAAGGGGAAGGACTAAATAGCCCTTAAAACTGAGATTTTACAGGACCACACTAGAAACCAAGAGGTACGAAAATTCCCCAGAATACACTAGGTATAATGGTAACATGGCTGCAAACATGAGTAAGGAGATGCACAAATGGAAGCATTGTTAAGAATTTTTACATCAAACAAGCATATATTTAAAACACTACCTGGCGCTCAAAATCAGACAAAAAACAAACAAAAAAAAAAAACAGACACAAAAAGATGCATGATTTTAAAATGTACAAAGTTAAAATTTAAAGAAATAAACAGTAAGCAATTTAATGCCCTGCTACATATATGATAGGTTATTCATAATATCATATAATATATAGGCTGAACATTATCAAAATTTGTTACATCATTATAAGGATAATCATGTTTATACAAACACTAAATGAGGAGGACTTCTGTCCTCCTGATCCTCCGGGTCTGAATGCGAAGTGAATAGTAGTGCAGCAGGTCTCTTGCCCTTGCTATTTCAACCATTAGCCCTGCCGATAATCTGGAGGATTTTAAACATGTGCGAACACTGCAGCAAGGATAGGCGATGTGTAAAAGACAAAGTCTGCTATTCTCCAATTCTCGTAAAGCTCTCTCGACAAAAATGCTTGCTATACACAAACAGCTTTGCTGTACGAGTGCTATGTCATTGATTTTGAACCCCTCCCAAAAACTTAAAACTATTTAAAAATGAAGATGAAATTAACTGATAAAAGCTCAATTATCCAGTTTTCTCCACAATTAAAGCTGACAGGTGCTAACGTTGTCTTAACTGATGCTCAACACACACAAATCTGTTCAAATCTCTAAAAAAGTTCTCAAGGGTTTCTTGAACCTTTAAAAGCACACTGCTTTTCACATTCTATATAGTATGGAAGCATGTCATTTTGGATGCAGCTCATGCGTTGCCCTTGTAGATTGTTGTTTGTAATATATCTTCGAATACATTTTGTCTCTCCTAGTACATATAAAATACTTTTATCCCCAAATTCTGCAGTAGTGTAGATTCTATTCTGCTTCAGTAACTGCCATCAATGAAGCTATATTGACTTTCATTTGGAGGAAAACTAGAAAAAGGTAATCAGAAGCGTGTGCAGAAAATTCTCGGTGATGGGGGCTAGGGCGGGGGGGGACTCAATTATCCGCCTAAATTCCAGTTACTTGCTCACAGTAATGAAGGTTATTGTTTGGAGCCAATGCAACTGTTTACTCGTTGTAGAAGCTGTGAAACTCGGCCAGATTACACTGTCAAATTGTATTCATTTGCATAGAGATTAATGACAGAGATTGCCTGGCTATTTGACTTGTTCATATAATTAGTTGAATTGCTACTTATTAATATGTACAGTAAACACACTGGCCTTTCTAATTAATGCAGTTTATGCTGAGACATCTAAATAGTTTGCAAGTGCAAAGTAGGCCTAATTGAAATGGGGTTTTGAGGACTTGAGGGTGACCTCTGCATTTGCTGATGCTCTTTTGTACAATTGCAGAATGTAATTCTTGCTGTGGCAAATCTGTAAATTCTTCAGTAAGACGCCTTGCTGCATAGGCTGCAGAGATAGATTAGTTTTCAATTACCTGAGTGTAGTGAAGCCTAAAAGCTGGACTAGCCTCTTCGTCATAGCTGTTAGGGCTATTTAAAGAACCACATATGAGATTTTTGCTGATTCTGAAACTGTCTGTGGAACTGCTGTGACAGATTGAGGGTTTTTTGGATGCAGGCATTTGAGAAGTGTTTCACGACTCTAGAGTTCTGCCCTAATGTACGTCAGCATTTAAAGAGTTCAGGGAACAAAATCCTTAGTAGAAAGTTAGTTGTAATTACAAACATAAAAATTGTGGTTATTTGTTGGATGGTTAGTGTAAGGGAAGTATCAGTTAGGGGAAATATCAGTGTGTTCAGTGTTCAATGAAATAAAATGAAGGCATTTTATGTAACGAAAGTATTTTAGAGATTGGAATTGTTGGTAAACGTGTCTAAATCATTAATTAATTAAATAATTAATAATTTCATTCATCCATATATCCACCCATCCATTCATTCATTCATTCATCTATCCATTCATTCATCCATCCATCCATCCATCCATTCATTCGTTCATTGTTTCATCCCTCTATCCATCTGTTCATTCATTCATTCATATCAATCCAACCATCCATTCGTCAATTCTATCCATTCATTCATCCATCCATTCATTCCTTCATTGTTTCATCCCTCTATCCATCTGATCATTCATTCATCCATTCCTCCATCCATCCATCCATTATTTCATTCATTCATCCATCGATCTATTCAGCTAACCATCCATCCATCCATCCATCCATCCATCCATCCATCAATACAACCATCCGTTCATTCATTCATTCATTCATTCATTCATTCATTCATTCATTCATTCATTCATTCATTCATCCATCCATCCATCAATACAACCATTCATTCATTCATTTACTCATCCATCCATCCATTCATTCATTCATTCATTCATTTATTCATGCATTCATTCATCCACCCATCCATCAATTCATTCATTCATTCACTCATCCATCCATCCATCCATCCATCCATCCATCCATCCATCCATTCATTCATTTATTCATTCATTCATCCATCCACCCATCCATCAATCCATTCATTCATTCATTCATTCATTCATTCATCCATCCATCCATCCATCCATCCATCAATCCAACCATCCATTCATACATTCATTCATTCATCGATCTTTCCATTCATCCATCCATCCACCCATCCATCTATCCATTCATTCATCTATCCATTCATTCGTTTAATTCATTTATTCATTCTTCCATCCATCCATCCATCCATCCATCCATCCATCCATCCATCCATCTATTCATTTATTCATCCATCCATCCATCCATCCATCCATCAATTCGTCTGTCCATCCATCCAAACATCCATCCTTCCATCCATCAATCCGTTTGTCCATCCGTCCATCCATGTATTCTTTCATTGTTTTCTTTCATTGTTTTATTCATTCATCCGTCCAGAAATGTTTTTGAAAGAAGTTCACCATATTAAAATAGTCACTCATTTTAAAGATACAAATGAATGTGTTCATCCTAAACACATAGTAACATACAAATAGCCTTTCACCTCTGCACCCTCATTACATTCAATTACGTTCATATTCAATCACATTGAATACAAGTTTCTTCTTTATAGTTTCAGATAACTTTAGTGAAAGTAAAATGTCAGAATGCTGGGAAAATTCATTCAGTTTACCACATTCACTGAAACAACATTCAACTTTTTCTGAACCCTGCATATTAAAACATTTAAAAGAATGGAAAGAGTTTATATGCAAAACCTCTAAGTGTCATCTGAAATTTTCATCGTAAGTCAGCATTTTTCTCTGCCTCCTATGTTTATGTTCAGTTATTTAACTTTAAAGGCAGTGAAAATAAGAAATCCTTTACCACAAAAGTGAACTTACTGAACTACACACAGAAAGTGAAGTTTATTCATAAACTAATTTCGAGAGGATCACGTGCTTATGATTTATCACGTCCAGTCTCGCATTTGCTAATCACTAGTCTTCCAATCATATGAGCCCTAAGGCACCATAAATAGTCTAAGTTTTCAGTTCACTTTATCTTCGTTTGGAAGAAGCAGCTTCACCGTAGCTAGCTCCGTTGAAGAACCAACTCTAAACCAGCATGGACAACTAAAGCAGCAACAAGCTACAATCTTCAGGATCTTCATTTGGAAGAACGCTCTGCTCTGCTCATCAACTACAAAAGCTACAAGTGCTACAAGCTACAAAAGCTTCAAGCTACAATCTACAATATACAATCTAAAAGCTTCAATCTACAAGCTACAATATACAAGCTACAGCAACAACAACAACAACTACTATTGCTACCATTTCAAACAACTACAACTCCAACAATTTCATCAACAGCTTAAACAACAACACCAAAACCTTCCACTTCAAAGAGCCTCCACAACGCATCTGCTGTGTCTTCAACCTTATTTCCCAGCAAGATATAAGCCAAACTCCAAAGCTATTGCAATAAAACGGAACCCTCACCTTCTCCTAGCAGTACACATGCTATCCATCGTTTAACAGATTGTTTGCTGGAATGTGTTCAGCAGAGCAGCAGCTCCAGCCACAAACAATGTTGAATTTGATCAACAAAATGGCCGCCAGGCTTTTTGCACCTTTGCATGGCCTGACTGAAACTCCTTAAGCCAATAGCTGTAAAGATAAGCGTCTCCATCCAATGAGCTAAAAGACTGGAGATGGTCCCGCCCTCTCTCTTGACTCTGTTGCAAAGACCTTATGAATGAATAGGCCAGACACGCTTGTAAATTTAGTAAAAAAAAAAAAAAAAAAAAAAAAAAAAAAAAAAATAAAAATAAAAATAAAAATAAAAATAAATAAATAAATAAATAAAATAAATAAATAAATAAATAAAAAATAATAATAATAATAAAATAAAAAATAAAATTCCATTTGACATTTAACTTCTGAAAAGATTATTACCCAACCAGTAAATATTAACAAGCTATTGAAAAACATTATGCCATCAAGCACAGAAGTCCAATTGTAATACGCCAGCGACTCATGTGTTGATTTACAAGCGTCATATAAGATTATATAGCAAGTCAGTCGGATGTGAAAACGGCAAAGAAACAAACTTCCCACTTGACTGTTATAAATACAAATTTAAACTTCACTATCACTTCACATGCTCAGTCTTCAAGGGGTACCAGTTTTCCAGGACCACCAGACTAGCCATATCCCATGTCCTCAGCTCTCCATTCATCTGTCATCCCGTTAGGAGACGAACACCCACCCCTACCATCCTTGCACCTCGTATCAATGAAGTCATCGGACCATGCATTATCAAAAGCGCTTCCATTTACAGCCGCCCATGCCCTTATTAAGATGCCTCGCATGGATATAAACTAAAACAATTTTCATGTCTGCCATACTTGTATTATTTTGCAAAGATTTAATTTCTGATTCTCTTTGTTTTTTCTATTTTAGAGATCATGACTGCTGGCTCCAGAAGCTGACCCTCATCCAACCTATTACACTCCACATCCTCTTCACAAAGGATACATTCCATTTTTCACTTTATCCAATCTGTCCTAACCTGCAGTCTGCAACCTCCGAACCTGAAACCGTCGATTATCTTATTAAAAAGAAATCGACAACAACTTCATGATTGGAACTCCAAGGCTCCTCCTTTTAATATCTCGCGCATTAGCCCCATTGGTGTCGCTACTCAAAAATGTTCTGGCAAAAACGCCTTGTAGTCGACCTTTCGTCCCAACACAATTGCTCCTTTCCTAGCATTAACAGCACTATCCCATTGGACGAATATTTACTTAACTACCACGACATTGATCAAGAGATCTCTCTCATAAAGATAGCCAGTCGTAACACCTGGCTAGCCAAAGAAGACATTTCCCCTACCTTTAAAATCATGCCAATCCACCCAGACTTCTGGCACCTTTTGGCATTTATTGGCGAAATCAATTCTATTTTTCATATGCAAAAGCAGCCCAAAAAAAATATTTGACATGATGTCAGAAGCTTTATGCTGGATTCTGTCTAATATTTACGAAATACCATACCTCATTCACCTTCTAGACGATTTTCTTATTTCCCCCCCGTCATCTCCTCCAGCCAAACACCTAGCGATCACCCAGCAGGTTTTCGCTGATCTCGGAAGGACCCAGTACTTCAATCGAATTTCTGGGTATTAATCTAGACTCGCATAAATTCCAAGCATCCCTTCCTAAAGAGAAAATCAATCGAATAATTTCTCTATCCCAAATTTTCCTTGAAAAACAGATGTGCACACAACGAGAACTCCTACCAATTCTCGGCCATCTAAATTTCGCTATGCGCATTATTCCTTTCATTTCCCACCTCCTTCAATTATCCACCACAGTTCATGGTTTAGAAGAAACAATTTTTCTCTCCAAACCCAGTCGCGATGAACTTTGCTTATGGATCTCTTTCCTTAAGCAATGGAACGGCTGTTCCTTTTTCTACAGCGACTTGATTGCATCCCCTATTGACATCAACACATACACAGACGCTGCCCCTCCAATAGGTTACAGTGGCTAATATAAAGGACACTGGTTTGTCTCAACATGGCCAACCCAATTGTAATTCCATTCCAAAGACCAATGTTTTTCAGCCCTCTTCAAATTCTACCCTATCATCGCAGCAGCCATCCTGTGGGGGGACGAATGGTCTACATCTAGCATTCTCTTTCACTGCGATAACGAAGCTACAGTGCATTGCATTAACAAAGGGCGCTCCCACTCCCAATCGCTTATGCCATTTTTAAGACACCTTATCTGGATATCTGCTAAAAAAAAAAAAAAAAAAATTTATCATGATTGCTGAACATGTACCTGGTTGCAAAAACCAAATCGCTGACTCTCTCTCTCATTTCTCTTTGCAGATATTCTGGCAACTAGCCCCGGAAGCAGACCCTCACCCAACGCCGGTCCCTCCTTATTCAGTAACGATATTTCCATAAACCACCCACTTCATAATCTTCATCAAACTTCTCTATCTCTTATCCTACAAGCAATAGCTCCCAGAACCCTCAATGCATACCTCACAGCATGGAATTTGTTCAAACAATTCCATACCATGCTAGACAACCCATTACACTCAAAATCCTTACCTCATGCATCTACACCCTCTGTAAAGGTTACATTTCCTCCCATACAGCCCGCACCTTAGATGCTATGTTCAATCTAGCATTTTTTGGGGGGTTTCTTAAATGTTCTGAATTAACAGTTACATCCAAATTTAACCCTCTACTCCACCCCACCATCTCAGATCTAGCTTTGCAAGACAGGGAAACTATCTCTTTCCTTATCAAACAAAGCAAAACAGATTAATTCCAGAGAGGACACTCTATCCTCATTTTCAATATTCCTTCACCTACACGCCCATTCCAAACCCTCTTAGCCTAGAAAATCTCAAGAGGCTAACCCACTGGCCCCGCTTTTTACTGATGACGCTAACCGTCCAGTATCTCGATTCTGGTTTCAAAAACACCTTAAAGAAATCTTTCGCCTATCAGGTTTTTTCCTAGAGCCCTTTTCCAGCCACTCATTCAGGATTGGCGCAGCCACTACAACGGGCTCTCACACCATCAGATCCAGACCCTTGGTCGCTGGTCTTCTGAAGTTTTCAAATCTTATATACGTCTCAGTAAATACCACCTCAAGAAAGCCCAACAGGCTTTAACCAACCCCCAAGCACCTCCTCACACGGCTCCAACTCAAAAAGGTGTCTAACAGAGCCTCGACTCTCGCAAGAGTCATCCAAACCAAACCCCGCAGAAGCCCAATTGTCCACCCATGGCACCCTTACATGTTTGCCAAGGACTCCCTCAAGGGCCATTGCAGTTAGCATCTTCTGCAATCACCAATAGCTATTTACAGATGCAGACGTTTGTATCCACATGTTCTTTGCGCATTTACTGCGTTTGTACATATGTATTATATTTGTGCTTGTTCCCTTCTTCCAACTTTTCCAAATCTTTTATCCTTATAACCCTACTTTTCAGCCTCTCGTTCCTTTCTTCTCTACACTCCACTCCCAACTAATCTATTTTACACTCTACCTCTAATGATCTTGTTTCTCCTGTCTAGACTCTTCAGACACCCGAAGGGGCCCCCTTGAGCTCCAACTCTCGCAGGATTCGGCCATAGCGGCCACAGTCCTTTCTTCTTCACGATGTTACCTATTCTTTTTCCGCCTAGACTCTTTCTCCAAGCTCCAAACCCCGCAGGGGTCCGCTCAAGCTAAAACTTCTTCACTCTACTTCAACTACCTCTCTTCTCCTTATGACTCACCCTCTAGCTCTGACCCCCACAGGGGTCGCTCCGAGCCCCAATCTCTCGCAAGAGTTATCCAAATCCTCTTTCCCACTCACTGATATCTATCTCCTCCTATCCGCAATCTACCCTCAAGCTCTGACCTCCACAAAGGTCGCTCAGAGCTCCAACTCTCACAAGAGTTACTCTCTTCCACTCACTGCTACCTATCTCCCCCTATCTACACTCTAACCCCAAGCTCTGACCTCCACAGAGGTCGCTTCAAGCTCCAACTCTCGCAAGAGTTACTCTCTTCCACTCATTGCTCCTCCCAGCTACACTCTACCCTCAAGCTCAAACCTCCGCAGAGGTCACTCCTATCTACACCCTACCCTCAAGCTCAAACCTCCGCAGAGGTCACTCCTATCTACACTCTACCCTCAAGCTCAAACCTCCGCAGAGGTCACTCCTATCTACACCCTACCTTCAAGCTCAAACCTCCGCAGAGGTCGCTCCTAGCTACACTCTACCCTCAAGCTCAAACCTCCGCAGAGGTCACTCCTATCTACACCCTACCCTCAAGCTCAAACCTCCGCAGAGGTCACTCCTATCTACACCCTACCTTCAAGCTCAAACCTCCGCAGAGGTCGCTCCTATCTACACCCTACCCTCAAGCTCAAACCTCCGCAGAGGTCACTCCTATCTACACCCTACCTTCAAGCTCAAACCTCCGCAGAGGTCGCTCCTATCTACACCCTACCCTCAAGCTCTAACCTCCGCAGAGGTCACTCCTATCTACACCCTACCCTCAAGCTCAAACCTCCGCAGAGGTCACTCCTATATACACCCTACCTTCAAGCTCAAACCTTCGCAGAGGTCGCTCCTATCTACACCCTATCCTCAAGCTCAAACCTCCGCAGAGGTCACTCCTATCTACACCCTACCTTCAAGCTCAAACCTCCGCAGAGGTCACTCCTATCTACACCCTACCTTCAAGCTCAAACCTCCGCAGAGGTTGCTCCTATCTACACCCTACCCTCAAGCTCTAACCTCCGCAGAGGTCACTCCTATCTACACCCTACCCTCAAGCTCTAACCTCCGCAGAGGCCGCTCTAAACTCAAACTCTCACAAAGCTCCATCTTTCGTAAGAGCTACTCTCCTCCACTCTCTGCTCCATACCTTCACTCTACTCTGGCCCCCGCAGGGGTCACTTAGAGCTCCAACTCCCACAAGATTCACTCAAAGTTCTCTTTCCACTGCTTCAAACCACCTATTCTCCCCTTCTTCTTAACCCCGAAAACCATGAACCCCGCAGGGGTTCCTTCAAACTCTAACTCCAGCAAGAGTTATCAGAATCCTCTTTTCACCCTTATTAATCCTATCTAATTAATGCCCATGCATTTAACCTCTTTCCTTCTATTATATCCAGCAGCCGGATATAGCTCTAAATTTCCTGCCTTTTGGGGGGTTTTTTCTTCGAATACGCGGCTGCTGTCCCGAGCGATTAATTTCTGCATTTTGGGGAGTTCTGAGATCCACCGAGCTCAGGCTCCCTTCTTGCTCTGCCAACGGGAGGAAGCCCCGGGCTCGAGGAGCCCTTGAGCTCGGGGCTCTCTCCCGGGACAGCATGCCAAATAAGCTTTGTAAATCATCAGCTAAGTGTGAACTCTTGAAGTGAAGTTTATTCATAAACTAATTTCGAGAGGATCACGTGCTTATGATTTATCACGTCCAGTCTCGCATTTGCTAATCACTAGTCTTCCAATCATATGAGCCCTAAGGCACCATAAATAGTCTAAGTTTTCAGTTCACTTTATCTTCGTTTGGAAGAAACCCCCCTCCTCCCCTATTCTCCTCCTTTACCTGTAATTGGGCGGCACGGCGGTCCAGTGGTTAGCACTGTGAACCACACAGCAAGAATACTGCCGGTCCTAGTTCGATAGGACCGGTGAGTGTTTCTGTGGGGAGTTTGTATGTCCTTCCCGTGTCCGCGTGGGTTTTCCCCGGGCTCTCCGGTTTCCTCCCACCATCCAAAGACATTCAACATACTTAACAATCAAGCTGGTCTAATTCCTTACGTTCCCTTAGCTACAGCGGCAGGGGAGTTCTGAGATCCACCGAGCTCAGGCTCCCTTCTTGCTCTGCCAACGGGAGGAAGCCCCGGGCTCGAGGAGCCCTTGAGCTCGGGGCTCTCTCCCGGGACAGCATGCCAAATAAGCTTTGTAAATCATCAGCTAAGTGTGAACTCTTGAAATGCTCTGTTTAGAAGACAATTTCAGATGGCACTTTGAGGTTTTTATATCTGCACTCTTCAACTATTCATACACAATTTCATTATTCTTAAAATGTTTTAAAGTCTTGCTAAAAAATTGCCTTCAAAATACTAGGTTTAGCTAAGTACACATATTTTAAATTAAAATTAATTTGGTTTAAGTGTAGTGTGATCCTTAAAAAATGGTCACTTTATTTTGATGGTCTGTCCGTTGAATTTAAGTTACATTGCATCAACATGTCAACTAATTCTCATTAGATTATAAGTGGACTGTAAGGTTGGGGTTAGGGTTAGTGTAATTTGACATGTTCTTAATGTTGACAAGTTTCTCATAGTTAGTTAAATGTCTGTTGAAGGAGCAGTATCAACAGATATTAAGCAGAAAGTCTACTAATACTCAAATGGACCATCAAAATAAAGTGTTACCAAAAAAAAAAAAAGTAGTATATCATAAAAAAAAAAATCTATAAACTGTTGATATTGTGGATGTCTTCTGTAAATCATTTTACATTATATATTAGAATGTGTCTCATTTAACTCTTTCATTTTATTCTTTTAATTTTTTTTTAAATATAACATTTAATTACAATCACACTGTATATAGCACACACAAATGCATATAACATTCTCATGCTTATGCAGGGAGGTTCTGTCTTAATTTGTGTTGAATTGATGTTTGTCAGATTCAGGCATGAACACATGAATGCTCACATCACTGCTGCTTGCTCGTCTGCCTCCGCTGTGAAAGCCCACTGTGTAGGGAAGGACGACTGCTTGTGTGTGGGGGTTTCATGATGCAAAAGATAAAATGCCTGCCAAAACTCAATTGTCTGGCTTCCTGTCCTGCAGCTATAGACACTCTTCCACCCTTTCGACAACAGCACCACTCCCAAGCCCCTACATCTGAACAAATAAAACTTCACCAGATGCATCTTAAGCCTTGCCTCAAACCAAACTGTGCCGCTGATGGCAATTCTCCATTTCAAATCTTTTTAATTCAGCTTAATCCGTGACTGCAACCTCACACTCACAGGCTCTGAGAAGAGCGCGCTCTTCCATAAACAAAAAAAAAAGATCAACAGTCTCTTAAAGTGTCCAAGGTCAAAACTAAGATCATTTCAAATGTCCCTCAAACCTTTTTGTTTACTCCTCACAATTGTCGTTTTTTTTTTTTGGTGTGTGCATTTGATTATGTATGTGCATGTGCGCACGTGTGTGTGTGTATGTGTGTATGAGAAAAGCTGGTGGATTTTCCCCCTGCTTGACAAATCAAGCCTTCCCTTCAACCATCTGTCCTGGTAAATGGAGCATTATTGGTTGCAGCGTGCAGCATTTTTATGTTCCTCTCTGCATCAAAGCACATAAGAGTCAAGGAAGATATGACAACAATACACATAGTCCCTGGTTAAAGACATCAGGGAACAAGGATGCTGCTGTATTTTCATGAAAAATTGGCTTTTTATAATCTGAAATGTGTTGAGACTTGTATTCCAAATTGACTTTGAAACATAACATTGAAATCAGTGCAACGTGCAAATAGGGATTTGTGGTAAAATTGTAGAGACGTGTACACTCAAAAATTATTTTTGCTGCTTGTTTAAATTACCTATTTGAAATGAGCTGAACCAACACAATTCTTCCAGCCTGATCTCACGAGAAAAAGTAAGTATTTTACGTTTTGCCAGTTTAGTGGCTAAAGTTCAGTCATACTAAATTGTACAAATTAGATCGGACAAATTAGCCAATAAATCAAAAAGTTACGAATTGCCGTGAGATTGTGTTGATTCTTCTAGTTCTTTTTGGACAACTTAATTGAAGCCTTGAGAAAATACAGTGTTATTGTGATTTCTCAAATGTGGAAGAACGGTATATGTTCAGTTAGTGTGGAATAACAGTATAACTCCAATTCATCATACCACTTTAAACCACTGAATATCTGACACCTTTATCTTAGTTTTAATACAGTAACAGAAACTTCAGGGTAATATTAAACATTTCTGTTAAGTTTATTATTAGGTAAAAATGGAAAATACAGTATGAACAACATGCAATACATAGATTTTCTTACAGTAGAGGCAATAACCATTAATTATTAACAATAAACAATAAAAACAATAAATAAATCATACATACATACAATGCAGACATACATCATAGCTAGGCCCACACGGAATCTGCGCACGCAGAATTCCACAGATTTTTTGCAGATTTCCGCAGGTTCTTTAGCACATCATCAATTCTGTTTATTTACTTGAGTAAATGTGTGTAAATCTATATTTGATCAGTTTTTTTATTAATTACAGTAATTTTATTGACTAATATGAAAATTTTCATCTGATATATTTACAATGCAGTTTGTAAAGTAATATGTTCTGTCTTTTAGTAGATATATTATGTGAGACTTGCTTCGTTTACCAAATAAAGTTATTCTAATTTGATTTGCATTTTAAACATTAAATGAAAGTTTAAAAAATATTACTTTTTATTTCACATATTAAGGTTTTAAGTTATGATACTCTCAAAATAATTCTGCAGAAATCCGCAGATTTTGACCAAAATTCTCTGCAGAAATAGCAAAAAATGTCCGCAGATTCTGTCTGGCCCTAATCATAGCTTAATATTGCCGTTTATTTAGAAAAGCTGAAGTAGCGAACCTGTGTATATGCTACTTCAAACTGTTCTCGCTCTCCACACTCTTACAATATAAATAAATATATAAACAAATAAACTCTGCTTGACATAGTTTACACAGGACTGGCTGGAAATATACATTAATACAGCTTTATTATATATGCTTTGTGTGTGTTTTTTTTTGTTTTTTTTTGATAGGTTAACTGTTTTTGGGCTGTTTAGAGCTACTCAGCGCGTTCAGAGAAAAAGAGAGATCACATCACATATACGATTCTTCCACTCACCTCTTTTGGTGGATTTTCCCTGGTTCTTGTTCTCCTTTTAGATTCAAATATGGTTTACCAGCATCCCTCAAAGCCTTCCTTATTCTGTCCTTCCATTTGTTCATGTCGGCTCTCGTTTTTTTGCTGAGGATTTGTCTTTTAATGTCCGAAGCAGGTATGCTGCATCTCCATTCTTCTTAGTGGACATAAACGGGTTTTCCACATGACACTATTTTAATGTTTAAATTAAAATGGCAGCTTGAAAACATCGCCAAACTGTTCCTGTATACAAAAGTTCACACATACAATTGATGTCACATGGTTATCTTATTTTCTATTTTTATTTTTTTAACTTTTACAGTTGTTCGTACCCTCAATTTTTTTATGTTCAATCCACTTAAATTTGTACAAACAAATAAGTTAACTTAATCGATTTGTGCTGGGAAAACATAAAAGAATTGTGTGAAACCCAATTCACGCATTTTCAATTTTTTACAATGCATTTTTTTAAGCTTTCTTTACCCTACATTTTTGTGAAACAGAAAAAAAAAAACTTAATTGTAAAGTTGATTTGACCTTAGTTTCTTGGTAAAATAAATACTATGGATGGCACTATGACACCAACAACTTGTTCTTTTTTTCACTAATGATATTTACAATGTCATTTCACTGACAAATAAAGTATTATTTGTGTGAAGTTCTTTTCAATATAATTTGTTAAATAAAATATTCAGCAAAGGGTAAATATCAGCTGAGGCGTGTATTTTCAATGAATTGGGATTGTGTATTTTTGTCACACATTTCTATTTTCTGTTTAACTTTAAATAGGTTTCTTTAGGCTTGATGATTTTAATACATCTTCCCAGTGATGGGTTGTGGCTGGAAAGGCGTCCGCTGCGTAAAACATATGCTAGATGTGTTGGCGGTTCATTCCGCTGTGGCAACCCCAGATAAATTAAGGAACTAAGCCGAAAATAAAATGAATGAATAATTACACATATTGTTTATAACGAATGTCTCTATATTGTTTTATATATTTCGTTTATTTTGCTATTTGAAATACTGTTAAAATGTAAGGTGTTGTCATCGATTAAGGATAACTAATTATATGTTTTAACAGGTTGGATCCTCTGTTGCCTTATTTTTTGTGTGGCACAGATTTAACAGTTTGATGGAAATTTTCTTGAGAAATTTTGGTTCCAACTATCATCTGACATTATAGAATCATGAAGCTTGTGCAGATTTGCACATAACAAAGGTGGTCTATTAGATTGAGATCTGGTGACTGTGGAGGCCTTTTGAATATATTGAACTCATTAAAAGCAATTTAAGAACTTTTAAGATTTGTGACATTTGAGATAGTTATCCTGCTGGAAGTGTCTGGAAGTGGACTGGAAGTAGCTTTATTGCATCGGGTATGTACGTCACTTTTGCTGATTGCTTTGCTGATCAAATGTGATTGGTCTAGTTTGGGTTTGCTGTCTCTCAACTAGAAGAAAACTTGATCTACATCAAGGTAGCCGTGTAAGTTATCATGGGAATGAAAGCCAATCAAAATCAACCCAACTTCTTGTGCCCGGAAACTCACTTTGCTCAAACCTAACCTGAACTTACCTGGGTAAAAACCCAAACTGCTTTTGTGCAACAGGCTTTGACCACGTATTGGGAGTTTGTGTCATTTTATTGGCTGATTAGATGTTTGCATCTATAGTATTAAAAGGACTGGTGAGTATGTCATTTTATCTTTACCAGCTGTGCTGAAATTAGGTATTCTGTCAGATGATTTACCCCAGAGGAATCTCAGATAGTTTGGTTTGTGCTGTGAAGCCTCTTCAAGTTCTCAATTAAAACAGTGAGCACTCTTCAGAATTTGTGTAGATTTCTTTTATCGCTCTTTTAATTTTCCTTTAGTTATCAACTGTATGTAAATAAATTTCCCTGTGAAGAATATGCGCAAATGTTTACACAGTGAGTAATATTATAGATTAAGTACAATTTAAATACATTGCATAGTTCAGAGGTTTTGGCTCTAAGATAATTGAGTGAGAAATAATTGAGTTTATATAAAATCATTGAAATTTGATGGCTTAAATGTCTTTGCAAATCTAAGCAGGATTGTAGGAGACATAATGAGATTCCTGGGAGCTTATCCTCCAATGAAAAATCTGATTTCAGAAATCAATAGTTGATTTAACTTATTTAAGAGAAAAAAATACTTGTTAAAGAGTTTGTCGATTTTCCTTTGCAACAGATGGGCTGAATATCATTCTGCGTATTATTATAGAAAACACAAACACAAAATAATGTTTTACAAATTGCATACATCAACAGTAATAGGCAATGTGGTGGTGCAGTAGGTAGCGCTGTCGCTTCACAGCAAGAAGGTCGCTAGTTCAAATCCCGGCTGGGTCAGTTGGCATTTCTGTGTAGAGTTTGCATGTTGCATGTGTTGGTGTGGGTTTCCTTTGGGTGCTCCGGTTTCCGGACATGCGCTATAGGTGAATTGGGTGAGCTAAATTGTCTGTAGAATATGAGTGTGAAGAAATGTGTATGGGTGTTTCCCAGTTATGGGTTGCCGCTGGAAAGGCATCCACTGTGTAAAACATATGCTGGATAAGCTGGCGGTTCATTCCGCTGTGGCTACCCCAGATTAATAAAGGGACTAAGCCGAAAAGAAAATGAATGAATAATGAGTAATAATTAAAATAACTAATTCATAAATGTATCTATATTATATAATTTTACATAGCCTTAATTTATGGGCCATTAGACACTAATAGTTTGTGATTTTGCTGAAGTATTTCCACTGTCTTTATTCTCATGGCCTCTCATTACCCTGCTCATCACATTTCTGATTCTTCTGTCACAGACAACATGCAAGCTTGCAGAGACATCAAACTGGTCAGAACCTTTTAAATGCTAGTAGAGATTCATAACTATATGTTCATAACTATATGTTCTTCAGGGCAGATCAATGACATACAGAAAAATATCAAGTTGTGACCTAGTGAATGAATAGGTCTCCCTCCACCCATCCTCACAACCTTCTATAGGGGAACCATTGAGAGTGTGCTGACCAGCTGCATCACTGTCTGGTATGGCAACTGCAGTGCTGATGACCGCAAGACCCTCCCACAGACAGTAAAGACCTTCATTCATTTTCCTTTCATAATGCTCCAGCAAAGCTAGCAGTATTGTGAAACACTCTATCCATACCGTCTACAGTCTCTTCCAGCAATTGTCATCAGGAAGATAGTCCCAGAGTATTAGAGCTCACTTGACTAGTCTACTCAACAGTTTCTTTCCACAAGCTGTTAGAGCCCTCTACTCCAATCATCTAAACCCTCCTCTAAAATATTATCCACAATCCCAGCTTCCAAAAACAGGACCCCCACTCCTTCCCTCCACACCACCCGAAAAACTCAAAATGTTATGAAATTCTGAAAGTGCCTCTCTTAGGTGAGTGGGTTTGACAAACCACCCGTAGAAACACTCTCTCTCTCCATATGCACCAGCCGCTTCACTTAAACTCCACCTTATTAGGAAGAAAAAACAATGTTTACTTGTGAATATACCACAAATAATGTTGCACTAGTTGTTTTTATCAACTATAAATACCTCCTTTGCCCAATATCTTGCACAATATTGTTATGTCTCATGTCTATAGGATACGTGTCTAGTTTTAGTATAGTATATGTATAGTTAGTTACTAGTATAGTTAGATTATGACTCTGCTGTTTTAGTTCTGTACAGGTTTAAAATAGCTCTTGTCATGATCACTAGCGATTTACTCCTGACAGATTGCTGGTGACATATATCACACTAAAAGGCTACAACTACTGCCATGCCATTCACTTCTGATGACTCACACTTTGACACTCATCACTGATCATCTGGACTACTTATACACCACACATACATCAGTTCAGTACTGAGTCATCATGTGTTAGTTTTGTTGGCTTTTTGTTTTTGCCTGTCGTGTTACTGATCTTAGCTTTGTTATTTTGTTATATTTTAGCCGCTGCCTATTTTTTGACCTTATGCCTGTTTTCGACTATGTTTTGGATGCCCTGTATATACCTATTTTGCCCCTGTTTTGACCATTACCTGCTTACATGAATACTCATTTTAAATTGCACTTGAATTCTTTTTTTTGTTGTCTGAGATTCGTCCCGCATGTGACATCTCTTATGTCTAGTGTTGTGTTCATATTTATTATTATGTGTATTAATGTAGCACTGATTAATTTTACAAACGCTACATTTTCTAGGAAAAATAGAATTCTGAAAGGAAATTTTAATGATGCATTTCTCTTCTATCACATGTGCACCACATACAGGGCCACATGCAGTCATCAACGCCTAGGGCTGAATCTCTCACCAAGCCAATTCTAAAGTTTTGAACACATTGTGTCTCATGTGACTTAGATGTGAGTCTCATTTAGCTTCATATTGCCCCTGCAAACCAAAAGGAATATAATATGCAACATATCAAACCATTTGAGGTTAGAAAAAACATTTTGCATGACTCATTCAATGGCTGAAGAGTAACACTCAGAGAAACACCAATAGATGGAAACTTAAAGAACACACAGTTCAGTCACCACAGCGGACTGAATCGTCAACTTTATCCAGCATATGTTTTACACAATGGATGCCCTTCCAGCTGCAACCCGATACTAGAAAACATCCATACACACACATTCACAACGGTCACTTTAGTTTATTTAAATTCATCTATAGCGCAGGTGTTTGGACTGTGGGGGAAACTGGAGAACGTTGAGGTAACCCACTTGAACACGGGACGAACATGCTAACTCAACACAGAAATGCCAACTGACCCAGCTGGGACTCGAACCAGCGACCTTTTTGCTGTGAGACGACAGTGCTAACCACTGAGCCACTGTGTCGCCCAGTCTTTAATTAAACAAATTTCAATTTCACAACCTTAAGTAAACAAAGTGAAGTTTCACAAACTAATTTCGAGAGGAGCACATGATATGATTGACCGCAGCTGGTCTTTTATCTACAATCTTAAGTTGGCCAATCACATTAATCTAAACTCGCTATAAGTAGCCCAGCTAAAAATACTCCCTTATCTTCGTTTTCTGAAGAAACACCCCATCCACCCAATCTTCCCTTTTCTTCCTTCACCACAGGTTGCTCTAGTGAACTACCTGATCTTGTTCTCCCCTTACATGCTCAATCAACCAGGCGGGAGCCCTGGGCTCAATTATCTCCAGGGTTCAGGGTATCAGGATTCTCTTCTGGGACAGCATGCCAAACCTGCTATCATTTGTCAAACAATGTCTAAGCATGAACTCTTGTAACTTGCTTCATTTTGAGACAGACGTGACTGATAAATGTTAAAATCAGTAACCGACCCTTACATTATATCCATGACTGACAGCTATAACAGATTTAAAGTAGAAAGAAACTCATATTGTAAGTCGTCTGTCTTTAGTCATTCTCAAAAATGCGAATGACTAAAGAATAATATACTTCATCAACACTCCTATAATGACACTCTCCATTTTTTTTTTTATCTGCAAAAATAAAATAGCTCTGTCCTTTAATTTTTAAATTTGAATTAGTTGCATACTGCATTATCCTCAGTCCTCAGCGGCCATCTTTGCAATGCCTCTTGGGCAACATGCTGCGTATTCTGTCTGAATGGGAAAAAAAATTCTCCAAAACTGTTTGCCAAGCTTACAATTACATTGCATACTGAAATCACCAATACAATTAAACAAAATCTGCAATTTTTGCCGATTTTCAGGTTTCCCGCAGAGATCATGACACCAACCTCAGTTATGGCTGTTCTACAAGTTATCATCCTCTGAATAATGCTTCATCAGATCGCGCTGCTCTTCTGAAGTAATTCACTACTTGGGCTTGATGCTGAATATACTCCACAAATAACAGCAACTCTTTGTTTGTGGGGTGTTTGAGTAGTTGCTTTCATGTGATAGGATGGACTGTACCTCACGTTTATTTCATACAGGTTATAAAACAACTAAAAAAATGTTGCTTGAGTATAGTTGGTTCATTTAAAAGTAGAGATTTCAAGCTTTATTTGGATATATTCTTTTGTGTTTGGGACGCAAGTATTCCCTGAGATTCCAGTGTGTTTGCCCACCACAAAACTGTTGTAAAAGCACACATCTGGTCCAAGCTTTTCTCTCGCGGAGAAACATCAGTCTCAGAAATAAGTCTCATTCTCTTAGAAATAAAGCAACTCAATCTGTCACTGGGGTGGTACCTTTACAAAAAGGTACACATTTGTACTTATAGGGTCCATATTGGACCTATACCTCAAAAGTGTATATATATATATATATATATATATAAAATATATAATATATATAAAAAGTATATATTAGTACAACCCAAGCTCATTCTGAAAACGTAGTCCCGTGGACGTTTCTGGAGACCGCGAAATATGTCCCGGGAGGTACGTATGGCTGCATTTCATTTTTTAAAGCGAATACTACGGGGCAGTGTGACGCTGTTCCCTTTCACGCTTGCCGGCTGACCGCTTACCTCCGTGTGGAAGCTTTCCCGCCGCAATCAGTTTGTCCGGTCAGCTCATCGTGTGCGTCGGCGGACTTCAGATGCAGAGAGACGTCCGGGTTCAAGTCCGGGGAAGAGCGGTTCCAGAAATCAGAGGTTGTATTTGTACCTACAAATTTTAAGAGAAACACTTTTGTACTTTTTAGGTACTAATATGCACCCTTGAGGTATTAATATAGACATTTTAAGGTACACATTTGTACCTTTTGAAAAGTTATCATCTCAGTGACAGCTCACTTACCTTTATTTCTGAGAGTGTATAGTCTATGATTATACCAACAAAGTCAAGTTGAGCTTTATTTTCATACTGCTACATGTGTGGAGATACAGTGGAACAAAATGTAGCATCTTGCAGGACCATAGTGCTACATAAATAAACATAATCATAAATATGAACACAACACTGGACATGAGAGCTATTTTAAACTTTTAAATAACTAGCATACTGAAGCTTTAACTATACACTGAAAAAATATTCACTGGATTTACACTTTTTTAATGTAAGTGGTTGCAAACAGTTTTTATTGGCTGAATTTAAACAAAGTAGAACATTACTCAATTTTTTTATTTGTTTAAATTCAGCCCATATACATTGTTTGCAACCACTTACCTTAAAAATGTAGTAAATCCAATATTTTTTTTCATTGTACTAAATACTAACTATACATTCTGTATACTAAATAAAAAAAGCATCAGTTAAAAAGTTATGAAGGTAAAAAAGTGTGTTTTCTACTTGTGGTTTGTCAAATGTTTTGAAGTTTCGTGTGGTGTGGTGGGGAGAAGATGAGAGGCGGTACTGGTTTTGAGAGTTGGTAAATTAACATTTTAGAGGGGGATCATTTTATATACATAAAAGTATCTGCCAGATGATTAAATCAATGACTATAAAAAATATGGACGATACGACAGCCCCTTTTCCCATTGAACGCCTTGAGGGCAAAACGCCTACTTGACGGGCACAAACTGTCGCAAAAGACTGCTGAAATTGGAGCCTTGACATGCGCAGAAGGACTGTCTGATGGAGCCAGAGGAGGAGCCGCGAAAATGAGGGGAGTCGAGCTTCCAACCAAGCGCTTTATGTAAAATCAACCACGCCCCCCGAACTTCTCAGCATGCGTTTGCTGTCATATCAACACAAATGGATGTAATAACGTTAACAAATATGAGGGTTTTATATATTCAATCGCGGCAGCTCCGGGGCGCAGCACATAACCTACTCGCGGCGTCGCGGGCTGATTCCGGCTCGCATGCGGCAGCGCCGGCTCGCTCGGCCGCCGCATCTGGCTTGATTGACTCGGGCTGGAATCGGGCAGTGAGTCCAGGCATCCGGAGTAGGTCCAGCAGAGGTAGTCAGTCCGAGCTCTGAGGGGTAAGTCTCCGGCAGGCGAAAATCTAGCCGGAACTGGCCCGAGTTTATTTTGCTATCTGGGTGGTTAGGCGTGTATCAGCAAACTAATAAAGCCTGAAAAAAGCCCTGACCTTAGCGAATAAACAGTGTTCCACCACATCATGTATGTCAGAAACTATAGTTTACTGCTAAACTCATTTTGTCATGGTAAAATAACATAGAAATCGAATAATAACACTTCAGTGTCCTGCTGAAGTTCGCTGCTTTGAGAAACTGTCAATCACAGCTGTCAATCACGATGACACGCCCAGCATTAAATTACTGCTAAAAACAAACTGTTTACAAAAATGAAGATCTGCACCTATATCAGCACAATATCCAGTGCCTTAATCGACCAGAACCATCTTTCGGGACATTTTATTGCAAGTGTAATAATTTTTTTTTATTTGGGCTCAAGTCTCCTTTCATTAACACGGAGGAGGCGGGCTTTATGACTTGTACTGCAGCCAGCCCCCAGGGGGGCGATCTAACGGCCGAGACCTTCACTCAAACGCAGGTTTGCGGCACACTTGGATTAAATGTAATATTCATTCATTTTTCTTCGGCTTAGTCCTTTTATTAATCTGGGGTCGCCACAGTGGAATGAACCGCCAACTTATCCAACATATGTTTTACACAGTGGAAGCCCTTCCAGCTGCAACCCAGGACTGGGAAACATCCATACACACTCATTCACACACATACACGACAGCTAATTTAGTTTATTCAATTCACCTACACCGCATGTCTTTGGATTATGGGGGAAACCTTGAGCACCCAGACGAAACCCACGGCAACACCGTAATGTCAACAGACTCAGCTAAGACTCGAACCAGTGACCTTTTTGCTGTGAGGTGACAGTGCTAACCACTGAGCCACAGCGCTGCTCCCAAAACAACTCTGCCCTATGCTGGATTTTGAACCTACAACTTTATGGTTTGTAACACAATGCTTAACACCTTGGGCCCTATCATACACCCGGCGCAGTGTGGCCTAAGGCGCGGCGCAATAGTCTTTTGGTAGTTTCAGCTTGGCGCAAGAGTCGTTTTGAGGCATTGCGCTAAGCTGTTTAAATAGCAAATGCATTAGCGATCATTTGTGCGCCCATAGGCGTTCTGATCTAAAAAAGAAGGCATTCTGAGGCGGACCGCTGGCGCGTTGCTATTTTGAGAAACTATAATAGATTTTTCATTAGTTGGCGCAGAGTTGCGCCTCGCTTACGCACTGCCTAATACGCACAAGAGAGCAATAGGCAAATATCTTTACATATGAAAAAATTAAAATATTAAGGATATATATAGGATATAATAAGAATAGATATAGGATATAAATATAAAGGATTAAAATATTACAAAACATATTATTTTCTAGCATAAATATGAAAAATCCCTGCTTTTATGTCTTCTACATCTCGGGAGGCTTTTTCAGTTCATTCATAACAATTTGCTTTTGTATAATGTTATTATTAGCAGTATTATTTATTATATCCATATTTATATTTGTTTTATTAAAAACAAGCTTAGATTTGCCCACCTGTCAGGTTTTAGACCATATGGGGCACAGCATGTGTTTTAGGATATAACTATATAAGCACATTTTGTTATTATTATTCATTTATTTGTTTGCTGGAAATTAGAACTGAGTTTAGAAATAGTTTTGAAACGAATATTTGTGCTTAACAAACTAAAGTATTTATTTATAGACTAATTGATGTCTGTGCGTAAAGGTTTCCCTATCCAAGAGCGAATGTGAAAGTAGTTCCATTATCTCTCATTCTCACGCAGTAGATGCTCTGTTTAACAGTTTTCTGTTAAAAAACTGTCAACTGTTAACTGTCTGCTTGTGAAATGCAATTTTTTTCCACTTAGACTTACTTTGCGTCCTGTAAATAGCGAATGCGCTCTTGGCGCGACGCAGCTGACTGGGAGATACTGGGAGATACTCTAATTGGTTTATTCTCAAAACACACCTATAACTCATTAAGAAAATAAACTCAACCCTTTTAGACCATGCGCCACGGTGCAAGGCAGATTTCCCGTCCTTAAATTAGCAAAAACGTACCCTGACACGCCCTGAAAGCGTACGCCCTGCGTTTTGCGCTCTGCGCATGGACCGTCAAAATAGAGCCCCTTGAGTTAGCTGATCAGTCATTTAAATATAATAGTGTAATGTAAACAGGTTTGAAACAAGAGATGGGTGAGAGCATAATCACAGATTTTTTTTTCTCATGAGATTTGTTAGGTTGGTTTTGTGTGAACAATGACAAATCAACAGGACAACATGTTTACCATTACCTTTGATGGTGTTATGAATGCATGTAATTGCTTGTATACTGATTTATTTCAGTATTTACTTACCATAGCATGTTGTTTTCAGTGTACTTGGAGGTAACACTTTAAAATAAGGTTCATTTGTTAATGCATTTTCTTACATGAACTAATCACAACACTTGTACAGCATTTATTAATCATAATTGAACATTTACTAATGCATTATTAACATCCAAGTTCAAGTGCTTGTTAACATTAGTTAATGTGCCATGAGTTAACATGAACTAACAATGAACAACTGTATTTTCATTAACTAACGTTCATTAACATGAATAAATACTGTAGTAAATGTGTTCATTGTTTGTTCATGTTAGTAAATGCATTACTTAAAATTAACTAATGAACCTTATTGTAAAGTGTGACCACTTTGGAAGAACCATGGCACTTCAATTCAATTCAATTCAGCTTTATTTGTATAGCGCTTTTACAATGTAGATTGTGTCAAAGCAGCTTCACATAAATGGTCATAGTAACTGGAACAGTGTAGTTCAGTTTTTAGTGTTTAAGTTCAGTACAGTTCAGTTTAGCTCAGTTCAGTGTGATTTAATCATTACTGAGAGTTCAAACACTGAAGAGCAAATTCATCGATGCGTAGCTCTACCAATCCTGAACCATGCGAGCCAGTGGAGAGGGAAAAAAAACTTCACCTGATGGGAGTGAAGAAAAAAAACCTTGAGAGAACCAGACTCAGTTCGGCACGACCATTTTAATTTCTCCGCTGGCCAAAAGTCTTGTGCAGAGCTTCAGTCACCGTGGTGGAGGTAACTTAAAGGTACTGAAACTATAAAGTTGGATCTTTGTGCCCCTATTTATGATCTATCTGTAAGCATAATCATCCAGTTTTTGTAGACATCCACATAAAACTGTCGTTATAAGCATTAGTCTCATAAGCCTTTTATTATCAGCTGCCAGTCTTCAGATTCTCCCTGACTCATTCAGTGGCGCTTGTCAGAAATGTCTAGAAATACCTTAATCATTGCTGCTGTCGCTATAATAGATGCCTTCAGGTCTGAAGTATGCTTTGCATCTGTGTCTATCTCATTCTCTCGTTATGTCTGTGTAGTTAATTTCAATCAGAAGTGTGTTAGGAGGAGTGGGACAGGTTTGATCCTGGTGAGCCCTCTTAAAGAGGCTCAAGCATCCGTTCTGATTTTCCCCAGGTGTAGTTTGTCTTGATTAAACACTGCTCTCCAGCTGAAGACAAAGCCTTTCTGAATGCTAAGACTGTTCTTGAGGATTCGAGGATGACAGACAGTTGCTACAAATTGTTTATTCACATGTTTTAATAGGATAATTTACCCCATATTGAGAATGAAAATTTTAATGTTGAATTAGGTATTCATAAGACAGTCACGACACCTTTATGACCATGACATGAATATGAGGGAGATCTTATGCATGCTTTTGACAACTGGCATTAAGTGTCATTAGCTCAGTTATGCAATGTTAAATGCATAAGGTGACATTGTTTAAGATGTCTTTGTTATTGTATGACAACTTCACATTAGCAAGACAACATATCCTGTCAGGGTTTTTGTCATGACAACTTTTCATTCATTCATTCATTCATTCATTCATTCATTCATTCATTCATTCATTCATTCATTCATTCATTCACTTTCCTTAGGCTTAGTCCCTTTATTTATCTTATCCAGCACATGTTTTACATAGCGGATGCCCTTCCAGCTGCAACCCAGTACTGGGAAACATCCATACACACTTATTCACACACATACACTATGGCCTATTTAGTTTATTCAATTTACCTATACCTACATGTCTTTGGACTGTGGGGGATATTAGGCACCCGGAGGAAACCCACACCAACACGCAGAGAACATGCAAACTCTACACAATGACCCAGCCGGTATTCAAACCAGAGACCTTCTTACTGTGGGGTGACAGTGCTAATCACTGAGCCACCATGTCACCCGTCATGACAACTTGACATTATCAAACGACACAAGCTGTCTTTAATCTTTCATAAACACAATTGTCATAATTTCAGTGGGAAAAATCTGTCAAATAATTTTGAAACATCAATTATTAATTTTAACATTAATAACAATTATAATTTGCACCACTTGTCGCAATCCCCAGCGATCTAATCCTGGCAGATCGGTGGTAAATATGCAGATCACTATAAGGTCTACAAATCCAATGGTATATGGACTACAAGTTCCAGTCATGCACCATACACACTCACATTGGGTTCTGATCCTGACTGATTGCAAACACACAGCTGGAGGATTGTCAAAGACTGATTACTAGGACTTTAAATACAGTGCACACACACACACACACACACACACACACACACACACACACACACACACACACACACACACATCTGGCTGAGTCTTGTAAACAGTATTGTGAACATTACCGCACATTTTCCCTGCCTTGTCTTGCTGTATTTTTGACCCTCGCCTAGTTTGTTTGCGTGTTTATGATGCCTGCTGCCTGCCTGCACAGACCATTCGACTGATATCTGACTACAACTCTGGATTTTTTGTGTACATCTGTTTGCCCCTGTTGGCTGTTGTTTTCTGTAACCATTCTGTTGAATTAATCCTACATTTTAATCTGCACTTTGTTGTGAACACCCACTTCACATTACACCACTGTAGTTGAGGTCAAGAAAAACATAAATAATTTTTTTTAGACTCTAAGTGCCAGTAAGTGTTTAAATTAAATTTAAAAATAAAATAAATTAACCATTAAATTAAAATATAAATTACCAAGAACAACAGTTTAAGCGAATAATCTTCTTTATTGTTCGACTAAAGGTAAAAGTCATGTATATAATGAATGGAATTCAATTTGCTGAGTACTGTAATTAATTTGGTTGTAAAATATCGCTTTAAGACTGCAATGCCTGTGATAGTTTTCTGAACTCTCTCTGCCACTTTGATTTGTGGAATAAATGTATTTCATTTACTTCATAAATATTCAGAGAGTGATGCACTCATGCAAGATTTAATGAATTTTTTTGAAGCATCTGTTTGGAGCTGAACTCTCTTGTTGAGGATGTATACTCTCACAGCACAGGGCTTTAGATTTAAAAATCCACATTCATTTTTGAGATAGATTGAATTTTTGAATCACAAGATTCAGATGCATAGAAAATGATTTATTATTATTATTATTATATATTTTTTTTCTTATGAAAGTAAAATGAGAAAATGGAATAAATTGTGGTGGTGCTGTCTGGAATACACGCTGCTGGCCATACAAATGTTTTTTCATTCATTCATTTATTTTCCTTCGGCTTAATCCCTTCATTAATCAGGGGTCACCACAGTGAAATGAACCACCAACTTATCCAGCATATGTTTTACACAGCGAATGATCGTTCTAGCTGCAACCCTGTATTGGGAAACACCCATACACACTTATTCACACTCATACACTATACGTGCAATTTAGTTTATTCAATTCCCCTATAGCGCATGTCTTTGGACTGTGGGGGAAACCGGAGCACCCGGAGGAAACCCACACCAACACAGGGAGAGCATGCACATAGAAATACCAACTGACCCAGCTGGGATTTGAACCAGTGACTTTTTTGCTGACTTTTTTGCAATTGTGCTAACCACTAAGCCATCGTGTCACCACAAATATATGATGGTCATTGTTATTTTAACTGATATTAAATTTGATTTACCTTTGATTAACGTTATTTAGATTGTTAACTATAATGTTAGCTTATGTAAACTCTTGAATACAGGCTTTTGTGTATTGTAATGCAGGTGTTCATTGTCAACTGTAATATGAGACGTATTACATACTGCAAAATGTAATTTGTCTTATTTTTATATGTCTTATGCTATGTCAGAGTGTGATTTATATAAATATGTCTAATATAATTAAGAGTATATTTCCCCTCAGCCCTCAGGATTAACATTTTATGATCTTCATTCCAACACCACTGCATAAAGAACTGTCCATATTTCATTTTGGAGTCAAGTTTTTTTTTTGTCACACTGTACAGTACATATTTCCCAGCTGCAAGGGCATCTGCTGTGTAAAACATATGCTGGATAAGTTGGCGGTTCATTCCACCGTGGCGACTCCTAATGGATAAAGATACTGAGCCAAAAAGAAAATAAATAAATCAAAGAATGAATAAATATACAGTGCATAATAAAATTGTTTTCATCAGCCAACTTTGTATGCAAAATGCTTCATCTTTTCTAATTTTCCTTCTAATTGTTTTCCATGAATTTCTGCACCTCAAAGCTGCATTCCCAGGAATAATTTATGTTTTTGTGATATAATAATATTAAAATTAGCATTAATGACGTCAGTGTTTTCTTGGAAGTTTGGTTAAAACTTGCATGTAATGTACTATTACATCAAATACAATACAATTTTTAAACTCAACATCTACAAAATTACCATTTAACAATGTGCAATAACTTATTTTAGTTTTAATTTTAATTGTTGTATATTCTTCCATAACTGCAAAAAGTAGTACATTTTGCAGTTTCAAATGACAGAAAATACTACCTTTTTTTCAACATATTTGCCATCAGTGCAAATCCATTGCCTCTGACCAGTTTTATCCTCTATAAATAAGATCTATAGCATTTGTCTGAACTTTCTTGCACTCTTCTGTAAATACACCACAGTATAGAGCAGGATTGCGTTCTGACTTAATTTCTATCATTTTACACGGGCTCAGGCATGCGCATTAAATGAGTTATCATGTGATACATTTCGATTAGTGGGAGAAAGATGCGGAAACTGATGCCAAGGAGGTGAAACTGGGGCTTGCTTCTGGTGATTATGTTTTGGTTGCACTGGCAACTACAGCAAATTCTGAGGTGTGGGACATTTTGTATGCGCACATTTGAATAATGTTGGGCTGTAAATGGGTTTGGGCTTTTATAAAACTGTCAATCAAAATGTCTGGCTTGGGCCCTGTTGGGCTTAACTTTTAAGGCCCGATTACATCCAACTATGCATATTGCCAACCTCTCTACATTCATTGTGTAGATGTGCTGCTGTACACATATTATCAGCACAAACGCTAATGTGACCCTGCAGTGAAAATGATTAATTGGGTTTAATATAATATAAATTGGATTTAAAATATAAGTGAAGTGGTTGCAAACAATTTATATACAGATGTTACTACTTCAATGTGTTCCTTATGCCGCCATTCATACCGCGGCGACGGTGGTACTTGATGCGCCAGCAGCTTTTGACCGCTGGGTGGCAGTTTAACCACAGATATTCAGCTTTGCCTTTTCACAACACTAAACAGACTTTTCTGTGCGTACCTTATGTGATCAGATGTGTTCAATTAAAATATAATTTTGATTTAGTTTTCTTATAGTGATAAACATGATCTTACCAGGGCTTAAAGTATTCCGGCACCATGCCGGATCTCCGGCGTGCGGCCGTGAGAGAAAAAAAAATAGAGCTTGCACATGCGGTTTAGTTGGGGATGCTCAAAATAACTGATTAAGCAATAACCGAAAGGGTGCGTTTGTAACCGATGAATGGTATCAGTTAAACGATTAAAATATGCTTTATAAATTTTTAAAGTTTGGCTGCATACGGGGCATCTGTTTAATGGTTTACTGACTGCCGCCAGTGTTTTATGCTCTGCTTATGCTTGCTCAGCGCGCTTTAAGTTTTGCCGTTGCGCGCTGTGTGCTCGAGTGGAAAAAGCGTGTTACCTCTGTTTCATTGTTCAGTCAAATGAAAGCACTGCAGGCTTTCTGTTGAGGTGACAGCGGGGTTTGGGTTGTCAATGTGAGTACGATAAACTTTTAAAGACTGAGGAGAGACTTGTGGTCGCTGTTTCAAGTTATCCAGAGCTGTATTTATAGATCTTAAATATCACAATATTATTAAAATTACAATTATACCATCGATAGCAACTCGACTCGCGCACACCAGCTAATTCAGTCGTTTTCTAGTGACATACAAAAGAGGCTTATTTTTTTCTTGTCAACCATAAAAGGCAGCGCGGTACGTCGCGCGTTTTTGCAACGTAAAGGCGTGCGCTTTGTGATCGGCCCCTAAATGTACAACAAATATTTGTTAACTCTTGGGATGGTAACACATGCAAACACACGTTTCTACAGACACATTTTGCCAAAGAAGCAAAATGAAAGAAGGATATTTCTCGTCACAGTTTCACACAGTGTTGACAATAACCAGCGCTGATGCAGATCATCTCTGTGCTGTATGGAGCCGCTTCATAAACTTAAAAAAAGCAGGCTGTTGATGATTTAGGGTGGGCTACAACCAACAAACCCCTTTTTTATTTATTTTTTTATTTTTTGAAAATTACAGTTATTAAAAGTTCTTATATAATATCAGCTTTTAAAATAGCCTACAATCTACGAATCAAACAAATCCAAAGATTTTCTTGATTTTTGTATAATAATAACTCCGCACCAAACTGAGGCTTTCATTTTATAGCTTAAAACATGTATGCAAATGTATGCAATCTTATATGTAAGGGCTGTGACGGTCACCGTGACGACAATCACTCTAGAACACACATTTTCTGTTTTGTTGCCAAATAGCATACATTTATGAACATAACGTTAACTTAGACGTGATACAGCAAGTTCAAGTTCAGCCATGAACCTTGCTGGAAAACTTATATTACATCGCCAATCTGGAAACATTTTGGATTCGTGGCGAACGAGTAAGGCGAATCAATAATTAGGATGAAGCTATTTGTAGGGCTTGTTTAGAAAAATAAGTGTTAAATGAACAAACACGTCGAACCTCCATAGCCATCTGTGGTAATGTCACCCAGCCATGACATGCGGAGCCAGCTCCGGTGTCATCTACTGAACGCAAATGCCCAGCTAGTCAGCCAGGTATGGTAGAGAGGCCTTTTCAAAAATGGGCAAATACAAAAGAGAAACTGATAAATTGTAGACGTTGATGAGAAATGGAGCAGCATATTTGGTAGTTGAGAACGCGCCGATCCACAATGTAGAGCTGGTTTCCGAGAAATGCAGGCGGCGGAGCAAGATACTCTCTTTGCCACGGTTGCGAAAAAGTATCTGTATGGGCTACAGGCACACAGTCTCAGTGCTGCTGGAAACATTGTAATCTCAAATAAGTCTCCGCTTAAACCGAACAAAGTCAACATGTTTGTTTTTCTGGCAAATAATTTAAAATATGAATAGAAAAAAAGGCAGAGAGACGCAGTTTTTTTTCCAACATCTGACTTATGTTGTTACAAGCCTATAGGCTAATATTTTTGTTCTTCGTTACTATTTATATTATTATTGATTAGTATTTGAGAAGTTTCTAAAATGTAACGTTTACTGTTTCAAGCAGTTAAATTTATTTAATATTTAACTATAGGCTGTATTGTGTTGTTTTATCAACGAAAGTTAAAAAACAAACATGGTCGTTTGTACGAATATTTAGCATAATACTTTGGTCTTTTTTTATTTCTTAATTTTACATGAAATGTAAATTAACTTAGGTATGCTACTTGGGTACAGGGGCGTAATTTGTTGGTAGTATACCGAGGAATGTTTAGACAGTAAATATTGTCATCATTATTTAAAAAAATTATAAATAAATAAATTAAATAAAAAAATAAATAAAAACGGAAAGGATGCAATGAAGGAAAAGCATGCTCTTAATCATTCTTCATAATCTGATTCGTACCCTATACATGCAATAAACTTATATTGCGCCAACAAGAACAAGCTCTAAAAGGTAAAGTCTAAAGCAAGAGGAGTTATTGATATGATATTAATGTTAGTTGTTAATATTAATGATCGTAAACACGACCTGCGTTGTATAATAAACGGCGTCATTGTGTCCTGTCTGCGATTTTTTTTCTCGTTGAAGAACAGAAAATTCATGTTGTCACCATCTTCCCAGCCAGGTTTTCATCCACAGTTTCCGCTTTTGTTTCTTCTCAAACAATAAAGTTTTGCTATAGCAGGCCCGGCGGCAGGATATCATAACTGAGGGCGCAAGGGCGCAATCCCATTGCATTTGACGACTGAATTTGGTCCTTTCTTGTTCCTTTTATTTAGGCTATTTATTAATTCATTACTTTGCATTACCGATATAGTCCTACTTTTTATAGTAATAATAATATGCAGTTTTTCTATTACCGATTTTATTAATGAAGGCAACGATACCGTTTACATTAATGCAGAAAGATAATGTTAAGCACCAAACAAGTGGTTTAAATTATGTTAGTCTCTTTATTTCTTTCCGTTTTATTTTAAACATTATAAATGTGTAAAGTTTTAGATAAAGACGTCAAAATACGCCCACACATGCAAGCTAAACTAGATCATCTGAGTCATCACGCTTTATTACTCAACCAAAATCAGCGAGGAAAAAATAAATGTTTTAAATTAAATTATATTTAAATGTTACATTAAATAAAAAAATAAATTTAAATGTTAAATGCCATTTAAAAATAGTTTCTAAAATTAATGTGTTACTTAGTTACATTTTTAGGCATTAGTGTAGCCAAACAGAAAGCCATGTCTACCTATATTATTCAGCCTGCAGCGCAAGAGGTGGATCCGCGGTAAATCCACACGCACTAAATAGCCTACCTTTTTCTTTTACAACACTGTAAACATAACTTCGCAGGTCGATCATCTTTAAACGCAAAAGACATTTTTAAGTGTCCTAAATTGACTGCTGCTGTAGAAGGGGATGTTTTTTTTACATAACTGTAAACGTGTGCTTTAGCTATGCCAAAATGAAAGCAAATATTTTGTTCTGCGTTTTGTCAATTGTATAGCTTAATAATAATAATTAAAATAATAATAATAATAATAATAATAATAATAATAATAATAATAATGGATATAATAAATTATAATATTATTTATAGTATAGACATTTTTACTAGGCTACTTTAATATTAATCCCTAACTCAAAAACTAATGTGAAAATGAATGGCAGCTGTGCTAAAATTAATGTAACGGGAAATTTCTTCTGGGTTTTTCCCCTTTATAGCTCAATAGTTTTATTCAAAGAATTAGTTAAGCAAAACATGAAATAAATTAAACTGCGTGTCTTTGTGATATCCACTAGTCCAGTTTTCTCCAGTGTGAGTTTAGAGTGCGCCTCCACCGCATGCGCATTTATGCCTGCACCAGATCAAAGCAGGTGTAAAGTCCAGCACAGAGCGCGTTGTGCGTTCAACTAACAATACCCTCCACTGTCTCCAACACACAAATACTCGAACTCTTTATTTGTGGACTTACTTTTGATAATAGGCTACTATACCTTTATCATGATTCTATTTTTATTTTTATTATTCAATTTTTTTATTTTATTTTCTTTATTATATGTTATATCCATAATTGTTTGCACTACTGCCCTTTTTGCACTGTCTTTGTACGCAGTGACGCTGCACTGCTTTGGCAATACGAATGTACAGTTATTTGTCATGCCAATAAAGCACCTCAAATGTGAAAATAGCCTAGGCAACAAATAACAAATCGGAGTCTAATAATAACAAATGCCATTTTCATTTTCATACACGTGTGGGTTTTGACAATATGTGTTTAATTAAGCTATAAAGATTAGCCTATCAGATGAAATGCATAGTGAAATATGAAATAAATGTCAATTTTGCTGAATAATTAATTAATCTATATCTTTAATATTTTTAAAATCATCTCGCTTCGGCCCAGAGAAAGCGCGCGGCACCAGCGGACCTGTGCTTTCCCAAACAAAGCCGTACAGTAACTTGCCCTGAATATGCATATTTTGGGGGGGGGGGGGGATATAGTAGTGAGTGTTTCCCAAAACCCCTATAGTTTCTCTGTCGCAGATCCATCATTTGAATCACTTCACTATTAACCCTGCTTTTATTTATTAAATGCTTCCCAACGCCGCATTTCTGTTGAGCGAAAAAAAGCTGCTGAAAATAAATAAAGTTATGCCAATGCCATTTTAATAGTTTCATGATAGTAGTAGCTGGTGTGCTTCATCTGCGTGATTCTGATTTGACATTCTTCCGCTAAGCTTGCGCTGTCTTGGTGTAAATGGGCTATGAACTGTTGCTATTGAGGCTAAGGTGTAAATAGGCTATAGTTCTCTCTGCAACTTTCAGGTTTGAGGTGGGGGAAGTGGCAGAGGCAATTCAAATGAACCATCTCTAAAAATAAAAAATGCCACGTACGCGGCATCTGTGTAAAGATCATTACCTTATTTTATTATTATTATTATTATTAATTCATTCTTTCATTCATTTTCTTTTCGGCTTAGTCCCTTTATAAGTCTGTAATTGCCACAGCGAAATGAACCGTCAACTTATCCAGCATATGTTTTACGCAGAGGATGCCAGGAGGGCCAGCTGGGGCTTTGGGGGGCGAAGTGAAAGGAGAGGCGGACTTTGCCCCAAGTCTGGGAAAGATGGCTTGCCGTCATTACACTAGTTTTCCGAAGGCACACGAGTTTCATGCGCACATGAACAAATAAATTAATAAATAAGGGAAAGAAAACATCTAGCCTTATGGGTTGAGAGGTCTTTTTAATTATAATCGCCGTTATGTTTCCGTTTTAAATGTAAGGCTGTTGCATAAAATAATACAATTTTAATTTATAAGTGACTTTGCTGCGTCCCCCTGGATGTTTCAATAACGCATAATAATCTTTACACCATATTAAAGACACAGCAGACTAAAGGTTTTCGAGAGTTTTTGTCAAGTTTAAACGGTGTGTTTGTGCGTTTTTATATGCCTGCATATGTGTGTGTGAGAGATTGAGCAAATGAGCGCTCCCTTCACAGCTCTGGTAAGCTGCGAGCAGCTTCTTTCTTTTTGTTATTTATTTTGCAGATAATACACAATATGAATAAAACAGAAAGACATAAAACTTTACGTGTACCCTTTTGTAGACTTAAAACAAGTGTCATATCTTTATAAAATAGCCTAAGCCATATTGAAATATAATTTAAAGAATTACAAATATCTGATATAATAAAATCGCATGAAATAAATAAACCATTATAAAACAAGCAAAAGCAACAAGGCCTTTATAGCCTACATAAATGAAACCTTTAAAGCCATATTAAACAAAGCCATTTTACAAAGGCTTTGTTAAAAAAAAGATTTTATATATTCTCTAAAAACAGTAAACACCAAAAAAGGTTTAAAATATTATTTATTTATTTATTATTTATTTAGGATACGATGATAATAATCAAATCATGCAAACAGAGCATTTTTGGGGTGAACGCATGAACTGCGACCTTTTTTCAGTTAACCAAATGTGCAGTGCCACTTTAAAAACGGATCAGGGGAAACTACAAAAATAAGTGTGTTCTGTGTCCCCAAACAAGCATTGATGTTTTTATATGACGCGCTAAAATTGAAAAATGAAATTTACATGAAGAGCTTTATTAGTGAAAAGCTGCTGAGCGCAACGCAATATATGCTGTTTTATTACTCGCTCTGTGCTTAAATAGTCTACTTAACACTTTCCTTAAGATCACAGATACAATATGCAACATCTAATTCCGGGGACGTTCTGGGGGCAGGGTTTGCGTGTCATGCTGCAAGCTACTAGCCCGAAAGTGAAAACGCGACATGATTTCAGCCTCACTGATGCCCATTAACACCTAACAGACAAGCTTTTGGTTATGAATAGGGGGAAGGGGTCTCCACTCTTTAAGTGTTTTTTATAAACATGAATACACAAAATCCAAAAATCCAAAAAAGATGGCTTAACAAAACCTATGCGTTTAAAAACGAAACCGCATTAAATATGGGGCCTTATGAAAATGAATGTTTCTATGCACAACAACTGAACTTAATGTGTTATTTAAAATATCTATATTACGCTCCAAGCATTCGCCAAAACGAATATATTTTTACGTAAAAACACAGAACATAGCTGAATAGAGTGTTGCCTGCTTTAGACGATAGGTTATTAATTATATTATAAATGGTTATGTTCAGGTCAGTGAAATAATACCTTTAATAAATAAAATGGTGGGCCAGTGATTCCCTCGCTGTCATCAGTGCATGGGTTAATGAGCTTAGGAGAATTCTGCTTTGCATTTTTCTATGCATTACTAACATCACTAAACCAGACATTTGTTTTATAAGTTAACCAAATATTCGCGCAGATTCAGCAGTTTTTTTCTGACGCGTTTGCCATTCATGCCAGTCAGTGAAAAAAGAAGTAACTGTGGCCCTGTTTGCAGGTATTAAGATTCGTTTTCATCAATCTGATGCAACTTTTATTATTTACAGGACGTAAAAATGCAATTAAAAGTTTCAAATCAATTCAATTCAATTCAACTCAATTTATAAAAAGACTAGCCTATTTTATGCATTAAATAATGAAATATAACTAATTTCCTTTATTTCTGATCAGACCATGCATTTTAGACTATTTTACAATTGTAATACGTGCATATGCTTTTTTTAAAATAACATTCGTCTAACAAATATTTTAGCACATCAAAAGTAATTAAATGACCTGTTTTTGATTAAAAACCTTTATGCAAAAGGATCAGAAATTGATCGCGCACGCGTAGAAAAAAGCAGTTATGTGACACATGACATGCATGGCTCCTATGCCGCGTTTTTAGGATAAATTGGCATATAGGTGCTGCTTTGAATAGAATAAAACTATTTAAAAACACATTAAAAACTTCACAAAGCGTATCTTATGGAAAAACACCAATTGCCGGGCTCTGCTTTCGGTTTTAAAAGAATCAAGCAGCTTTAAAAAAAATATAATTTGCTGAAGAGAAATGACAGAAAAAAAAGATTAAACATATCGGGACTGTTAAAAGAACATTTCTCTTTAATATATTCTTTCGACTCCGAAACATCAGCTAAGATTATGAATTACGGAGTGTCTCTATTGCCTGCTTCAGCAGTGCGTGGCTGGTTATGAACGAGGAGGCGGAGAGAATGCGCTGTTTAATTCGGCTTGATATATTTAAATAAAAACTAACACAGAACTGCTTTTAACGCTCAAAAAGTTAAACTAAAATGCACAACTCTTGTTGGCTGCACCCGCGGGATGCACAATAAACCTATCGCGCCATTATTTTAATTCTATATTCGTGAAGAATGAGCCATGAGATTGAGATTTTTGAAGGTGCTCTCCAGCGGCGAAGTTCCTGGCAGAGTAGCGGGTGAAAAAATGTGCATGCAGAAATTGAACAAGAGGAATAACATTTTAAATTATATAACAAGCATTGTATTCTTTCTAATCCCCGCCCAGTTTTAATACAAGTTGTGTTCTTCAATATTTGTGGCTGGGAAGTTTATTAAGAATATATTTATAATTATATATTATTAAATAATTACATATATATATATATATATATATATATATATATATATATATATATATATATATATATATATAGAGAGAGAGAGAGAGAGAGAGAGAGAGAGAGAGAGAGAGAGCCATTACAAGTAAAACAACAACAACAAAAAACAACAATTTTACTTTAAAGAAAAACAGATGTTTTGAGAAAAAAAAACTGAACAAAACTGAAACCAAATTATTAAAACTAAACTTGCGGGACTTTATTTATGTCCTGTGGCAAAATTATTTTTATTATACTTTAAGTTATCTGCTTGAAGTAGGCTAGGTCACATTTATCAATGGTAAGTTTTAGTCTAAGTTTACATCAATAACAATGTGCATTGTCCTTTACCATACAAAAAAGGAAGAAAAAACATTATTATACACCATAGTAGCCGCAAATCTTTTTAAATGCATTAAAAAAGCAAGCACATATCTTAGCCTTACCTTGAGTTTGTTCACATTCTGCCAGTATTAACATACATGCTGTATTTTATTACAGTTCATTTTGATGAATTAGGTCTAACTGACAGCTTTTTCTTCTTTTTTCGCGGTTATGCGGCATTATATTTCACACGCATATGCAAGGTGACTGAAATTGAAATTAAAATACCAAACATACTGAGCCATTAATTAAAAAACAAAACAACAGTTATAGCTTCTTTAAAGGAGAACATTGACGTTTTGAAAAAAAAAAAAAAAACTGAACTGAAACTAAATTATTAAAGATAAACCTGCGAGACTTAATTTATGTTATGTCCTGCGGCAAAATTTGTTTTATTATACTTTCAGTGATCTCCTTAAGGTAGGTCAATTTATTTATTTATTTGCTTTTGATGAAGCAGCATTCAACTTAAGCTCTTTAGACCATGCCCCTGACCGTTTCTCAGTGTTTCGCCGCAATATCTTTAAATAAATAACTTATTTAGGCCTAATTTCATTATTAATTAGTTTTCATTATTCGTTTATTATTATGTACAATTGTTGAGACATAAAATAAGATAGTAAAATATAATCAACAACGAAAATTAAAACAAAAACAGAAATAAAAACATAAATGAAAATGTCTTGTCTTAGTCCTATCAAAATAGCAAACACTGAACATCTCTCTATATTTAGGCTAAAAGACTGCTTTATTTATTTATTTAAGACTACTTATTTGTACTGAATGTTTGTGCTTTCATGTTAGTTGTCTTTTATTTCTTCAATTCTATTTTCCAAAACTAGTCCTCTTTGCACTTAAAAAGTTTACAATAAAGTGTGTTAACAAATTTTAAATGATTAATGAAGGAATTATAATGCTTTGACTTATTGTTTAATCTCATTTACAAGCACAGTAGCATATTTAAAGCTGCTGTAAAGGCTATTTCTGTCCGTTCGCATCCCGTCCCTTTGCGCCCCCTGGCGGCTCATTCACAAGCTGCTGTCATATACTAAAAACAGAGCGGCAGTTATTTCAAACGGCGGCGGTATAAGACGCGGCGGTAATAGTCACTTTGAACTCTCACCTACTGTAGGCTGAATTTTAACAAACAGTAAATTTGGAAAGTTCCACTTAATTTGTTTGTTTAAACCAGAATCAGAAAGAACTTTATTGCCAGGTATGTTCACACATACAAGAAATTTGTTTTTATGACTTCTACAATACAACAGAATGAAAGAGACAGTACAAACAAGAGATGATAAATTATTTTAAAATATATACAAATGGACAAGTGTATGTACAGGTATATTACTATATACAGCTTTATTTGTGCAGCTGTTATGTGCAATTTGGCATGTAAATTATGTTGTTAAATAAATACGTGTATATGTGTATAAAAAGTAGTGATTGTCACAGTGTAAAACTAAGACACTGTGACTAACACACATCACATTGCACTCATACATAAAATACACACTTTTAAACATGGACCTTTGTTTTATTTGTATTGTGCATGTGTGTGTTTGTGTAATATGTATATGTTGTTTTTCTGTCAAGATTAGCATTGTGTTTATGTAAAAATTTCACTTATGTCGAACAATAGCCCATATCAACACTGAAATAACCACAGACACATTTTCTTTCAAACTTCATTTATTAACTAAACATAGAGAGTTTACATATACTTACCAGTTTCATATTCTCAGCACCAAACCTGCTTAACTTTCAAACAAAACCATTTATACAGATTTTTCCCGCCTTCACTTTGGAGCAGCCATTTTCCATAACATCATCAGGGTCACAACCCCCTGGTCAGTAAATAAAAATCACAGTTTTGTTGTTTAAATTTGTATTGGTTATTTGTTGTGTTGTATTTTGAGTTTTGTATGCATATTCATTTTCTTGCATTAATTTATATTTCTGTTGAATGTCTTTTTATGTATTTTTTTGTCTACATGGTAACCCACTACCAGTAAAATGGTTTAACCCATGGGCGGGGCCAATACAATAAAATGGCCCCAAACATTCACTTGGTGTGGGTAGTTGTAGGAGAAGGTTGTTTGTGGCAGTATTGTTAACAGATTTTGTTCAGGTCATTTACTTGATTTAGCTGAACAAGCCTGTGTATACATTGTAAATATAGAGTAGTCTATATTTCTTTATTGTTATTTTGTCACTTTCACCTTTTTGCTGGATTTTTGTTTTCACTTTGTGTAAATAAATCACTTTTCACTTTCACCAGCGGCTTCTGTGACACTTTTTTTGCCTCCATCCACCCTGTCAATCGTAACCGTGATCATCAAGTGGTTATAAGATGGATTACCTGAGGGAAAAAAAACTGTTTCTGTGTCTGGCTGTACTGGTGCACAGTGCTCTGTAGCATTGACCAGGAGGTAAAAGTTCAAAGAGCTAGTGTGCTGGGTGTGAGGGATCCAAAGTGATTTTGGATCTGGAAGTACGGTTCTTGGGGATAGGGAGAAGTGTACTAGTGACTTAGCAATTCGAACTATTCGAGGTAATCTTCGAAGGTCAGATTTGGTAGCTGGGCTAATTTCATTAATCTCTTTTTTCAGTGTGGACCGCAAATGTGATCCAGGATCCTGACCCAGTTATGAGAAATTGAGATTATTACATCAAATTGAAGCTGAATATTTCGATTTTTCCATTTAAATATGATTTGTTGGAATAGCACAATGTTTGGCTGATATGAAAATATTTTAAAATTTGCGATCTGAAGGGCTCAAAAAACATATATTAGGAAAATCACTGTTAAAAACACCTAAATCAAGTGCTTAGCAAATACTAATCAAAAAAGTTTTGACTTATTAACAGTAGAAAATGTAGAAAACAAGATCTTTACTCTGTGGTCTGTGAGCCCTCCTGAAAATGAAAATTACATCACATCTGACTATTGCTTGAACTCGAATGTAAGTATTAGAAATGGGACTGAATGTATGCCATGTCTGAATGACTTCTCGTCATGTTTGATGGTTTTTCGTGTCCTTGCGGCTTTGGCTTTGCTGTTCCCCCATCAACACATGACACTGACAACCTTTCAAGCTTTTCAGACTTCAACTTGTGAAACCACCCATTAGTCACATAAAAAGATTTTAAATGGAAGAAATTAGGAAAAAGGGGATGTTTTATCTGTCTTCCATCTGCCAGCCTGTAATCTTGTTAGTGCCAGATGCAGTGGGACAGGCACCCTGCGCCTAGACTGATAAAATAGCATACAGTTCCCCAATTTTCCTCTCCTTTTTTTTTCTTTAGTTCCTTAAGATGGAAAATATTAAATGTACAGTGCTTTTATTTGTTTTGTTTTATTATTCATTTTCTTTCTCACACGCTCTTTCTCTAGCATTCATTATTCCCAAATTCCCATGTTTCAAGACCATTTCAAATCAATTTTGACTTATTTTAACCATCTTGAATGAATGTATATAAAATAATTGCAGATTGTTACTCTTGACGTCTGCACGCTGTTCTGCACTTTCTTTACAAATGCAACACTTTAGATGCAGCAGCAAATTACATAAGTAAAATAATTTACACTATACTTTTTTATAAGAACAGTGTACCTATACAGTATGTAGCAATGGCCACTACACTGTAAAACCCAACAGTCAAATGAAAAAAGTGTAGCTAACCCAAAATTTACTGAAAGTTAAATCTACTATTTTGAAAAAAGTTTTGAACTCTTTGAAAAAGTGGTAAAGGTAATAAGTTAATTAAATACCTCATTACTTCAACTTCAATCTAGTAAGTTCAAAGTACTCATAGATTGTTTTTTTTCAACTCAAATGGTTTGTAGCAATCCGTTTTCTCAAACGGTTTGAGTTGCTTTAACTTATTGGGTTTTACAGTACTCAGTTGGTTTGAGTTCTCTACATTTATTGGGTTTTACTGTGCTCAAATTGCTTCATTTACTCAAATGCATTAAGTTCACAGTACTCATTAGGACACATTTTTTAACTTAAATGGTTTGTTGCAATCAGTTTCCCTTAATGGTTTGAGTTACCTTAACTTAATGGGTTTACAGTGTACAAGAAAGTAGGGGTAAGAAACACCACTTTTATTTACAGCCTGATTTTGTATGCTACTTACATCACCTTTTTATCTATTAACAGAACAGCAAAACACAACATGATGGAACAAAACACTTGCATCAAAATTATTATGAAAATGAAACATTGACCCAAACTTCTTCTTGAAATACAAAACATTAAGCAACCCGTAAGTTATTGAAACTATGAAAATTTGGCAGCAGTTTAGAAAACAGTTTGGTTTTCATATTGCCTCAATTCATATGCCGATCTCCAATAGCCATTTATTTCCTCCTACTTTATTAAACCGTGTTTTTGATACTTGGTCAATGAAAGGTCTTTCCTCATTTTTTTTTCATTTCACTCCTAGCAACTAAATTTAACCTTAATAATAATGATATTTTCTGTTTCTTTCTAGTAAGACATTTTGTTCAAAAACTGTTCCCTCATTTTTCAAATTGCCCCCACCACCGAATCTGAGCTTGATCAAATTCTTAACCTCAATCCAGGTCCATGAGGGCTGATATCTACAATTGTGTTAGAATAGCTTCTTTGCTTCAATTTTCAACTAGTTTACTTAAAGTGGGAGCAAGATCTGGGTATTGAGATTTCTGAGGACCAATGGAAAGACATTCTCGGTTTAGTTCATTCTTCATCTATTTGTGCCAGACACACCCTATTGCAATGTAAGGTTCTACATAGGATCCATTTCACTCTGGCCAAACTTTTTAAAATATTTCAGGACAGAAGCGATGCCTGTGACATGTAAGCAGTCACCGGCCATTACTTTAACATGTTTTGGTCCTGTTCAAAATTATCAAACAATTGGTCTAATATTTTTTTAATTCTTTATCAAGCCCTCAATATAATCATCACTCCTGATCCTTTGACTGCACCTATCTTACAACCCCAACTACACAAATATCAACAATCTGCATCATTGTTTTTACCACCTTGCTCCCCAGGTGCTTAATTCTCCTCATGTTTCCAATGGAAACATATGTCCCCACCATTATCAAAACACTGGATTAGAGAGGTTCTGCATTACATCTATCGAGAAACTGAGACTTTAGTGTCTGTCATTGAGAACCTGACCGAATGAATTGAATCAGACCGACTGACTATAATTTCAAAAGGGAGAAAGAGAGTCTTTTAGTATTAACTTTATATTTTTTTCTTCTATATTTACCCATATATATTTGTTAATTAATTATTTTATTTTTTAATTAGATAATTATTATTTTTTATTTATTTATGTATTTTATTAAAATAAATAAAAAAAAATAAAAAAAATATTTAATTAATTAATTATGTTATTTATTTATTTACATGTTTATTTATTTATTTTTAATTTGTTAATCCTTTATTTTTATTATTCATTTATTTATTCATTTATTATTTATTTTTTAAATTAGTTAATTAAAAAAATTAATTAGTTCATTATTTATTTTTATTGTTTATTTATTTATTTATTATTATTATTTTTTTCAATTGTTTTATTATTTATTTATCTGTGTCTTGATTCATATTTCCATAACCATTGTAGGCCTTAGGAAACAGGGAGGGGTGGGAGATGGAAATGATGATTTTTAGATGTTGGTAAAAGAGTTTAAGGTTTGATTCAAGAGTTCTGCAGTTGTCTTGTTTTTGTTATTACTATATATTTGATGTCATCTCTTTGCTGATAGTACTTCTATTTTTCATATACATTTATATGTTTGTATACTATCTGGACAAAATACAATAAAAATATTGAATTACAACAAAAAAAAACATTGAAATTAAATTAAAATAAAGTGAAGTGTCATCCCCTTTGTTTTGCTGAATGTGTTATATTGTTTCTAAATGCGAACACATATGTTTTCTATAATATATGTATGCTTATATTACAATAAAAAAGTATCAGGTTTACTTACCAGGTAAGGTGACACTTTAAAATAATGGTTTATTAATTAATTTCAATTATGGATTTTCTAACATGAACAAACTATTGGTAATACCTTTATTATGGTATTTATTTTTGTTTGTTAATGTTAGTAATGCTATTTAAGTTAAATCACGTTAGTTTCTGTTTGTTCATGTTAACTCAGTGCATTAACTAATGTTAACAAGCACAACTGTGGATTTGAGTAATGCATTCATTAATGTTAAAATAATGCTCACATTTAGTTTATGTTATTAAATACATTAACTAATGTACTATCATTCTAAAGTGTAAATTGTTGTCTCCAATCTAAAGTGTTACCAAGTGTTTTTTTTTTTTTTTTAAATCAAGTTTTCAATAAGCCACGTCTTTCCACAGATATGGAGAGGCAGGCAGAAGGGATAGGGTCCAGTCCTAAAAAGCACCTCTCCTCTTCTATCAACCCCTTTGAGCATGGGGATGCTGCTGACAGTCAGGAAGACGGCTGGGGGGTGAGTAGGACACTTTCACATTGTTTACTTTCAAGTAATAAAGTGGACAGAGTAACAGTTGACTTTGTGTTTGGCATGCTAGACATGCTTTAAACATATTTTTTTATGTGTGCTGCTTAGTGAGAGATATGTATATCTATACGGCAGGGTTTTGCTCTGCTCACAATATGCCTTAAAATAAAATGCTCTCTAAATGAGGGTTTTTACTAATTCCATGCCAGTGGATTGTTGACATCCGTGCATAATATAATCGCTTGCTTTCTCTCTCTTGGCCCTGTGGGGATCCAGGCATATAACTGGCTCAAGGGATGAGTCTCATTAAAAATAACAGTACTTTCATGTACCAGCACGATACATTTTGATGTTTTGTTTTGTAAATTGTATCGCTTTTAAAGCCCCCGTGAAATTAAACTCTTTATATATATATATATATATATATATATATATATATATATATATATATATATATATATATATATATATATATATATATGTATATATATATCGTGTGCTTTTACCCACGTGGGGCGTGGGCGGGACTGTGACTTGTGCCGGAAATGGCTGCTGGGCCAGTTGGCTGCCTGCACTCAACGGATTGTTTTCCATTACCCCTGTTCCCATCCCTTCTGTCTATGTTGTGTCTTGCCGGTGTGTTTATGCTAAGATAGGGCTGTTTTTCTCCCTTTTCTCACTTTGTCCTAATCAAGGGCAAGCTGAGGGGGTGTTTTTTAGCCTAACTGTCCAAATGTATCTTTCTTCGTTTCTAAATGCTACCTCCTAAGATCTGTCTCCCCTGAAAAGTTGTTTGTGATGTTTTGTCTATGGTCTGGGGGGTCCAAATTTCGCTATACGAAAGTGTAGTGAAAAATAAAGGCTTGATTGATTGATTGATTGATTGATTGATTGATTGATTGATTGATATGTTAGCCTTAAGCTTTCTACATTGTAAACTACTGCTATAAGTCATTGCCTGGTTGTCAATATGTATTCTCATTTGATCCTGCATTCTTCTAGTAATAGGCAATTTAAGAACATCAATGTTCAACAGCAATATGTACATTATAAATACATAGGAGTACAAAAGGCACATGAGTCCACACGGATGTGTTCTTGATGCATTGAATGCAGATTTTAGAGAACCAAACTATTAGGATTTTCAAACATTAATTTGCAAAACTTACAAAAATGTAAAGACTTGTGAATAACTTGTATATACATAAGGTATTACCAGTGGCGTAGCGCAAAATGCGGAGGCCCCCCTGCAGGGATCGCTAAAGAAGAGGGGAGGGGAGATACGTCATACGTCAATTTGCATATCACTGACGTCATCACGTTTTACCGTTTCTGTTTGTTTAACAGCCTATGGTTAATAAAGGGGTATTTATAATTGCACTACACTTTATATAAGCATGTTTATTTAACTAAATTTATTGCTGTTTGAATACAGTATATCATTATAGATGTGTAGTGAATGTGCAGTAATCTCTCATATGTAATAAACTCAGACAAGTTCAGAAACTGTCACTAAAATATCTGTGATTGTGAACAAGAAAAGAATAAACGGTCCAATTAAATTGGTAAAATAAAGTAGAAGTAGATCGGTTTGACTCTACAAGGGAAATACCTTCACACTGCCTGTGCTAAATCATTTGTCGTCGGTACACAGAGGGGTGATCTGCTCTCGGGCTGCAGGTGGGAGAGGCTGCCGTACGAAGACTGACTGGGCCGCCTGTCAGTGCTGTGAGGCGGGGGATGGGCCGGCGGCATCACACACAGCTCGTTAAGAAGAGTAGGGACGGTACAGTATAGACAAATGACAGTCTAAAACAATCTCCATTAACACACAAAAAAGTCACTAGATTTGTCGTTAGGGGGGTCTGAAAAGTCGCTAAATCTAGTGACAAAGTCGCTAAGTTGGCAACATTGGCGGCAAGCAATCAGAATGAAGTAGTCCACCGCTTGAGAGGTGTTCAGAGAACACAGACGTGTGAACTTTGGTTCCGACCACAGTTGTTCCCAAGAGTTTGATTATTGTGGTTGCCGGTGGATTTTCAATTATTGTAAATCGCGACGACGCGGGGTATTACCCCCCTCCCCCCTTGATTGATTGATGTTTAACAGATCAAGATTTTCACAGTATGTCTGATAATATATATATTTTTTTCTGAAGAAAGTCTTATTTGTTTTATTTTGACAGGAATAAAAGCAGTTTTAAATTTTTTAACAGCTATTTTAAGGTCAAAATAATTAGCCTTTTTAAGCTATATTTTTTTTTCAATAGTCTACAGAACAAACCTTCACTATACAATAACTTGCCTAATTACCCTATCCTGCCCAGTTAACCTAATTGTTATTAATATCAAAATTATACATACATATTAATATATATTTTGAATATGAATGTGTTTACTCAAATACAATGTATAAGTAATAATGTTAGTGCATTTTTAATAGATTATAATGTCTGTAATGTTTTGTTAGGACATATTTCTGCTTTGGGCATTCATTTGAAGTATATTACAATGGCATTTTGTTTCTAAAAAGGCTAATTTTGAAGGTTTTTCACAGTGATATTGTTATTATATGCATAAACAGATAAAAAATGCTGATCTTATGATTTGTGTTTTGCATATAGTTTCTAACATGGACATCAGTAATCGAATAATTTGCTTTAATCATTTTAGTGACTTTAACTGCAGTTTGGCACTGTCACTTTCATTCACGAACATTTCATGCACGCCCTCCTTGTCAAACGAGATACTGGTCTGCACTGACTCGGTAGGTGCAGCGCACGCATGTGTGTGTGTGTGGACTATCCTGTTGCAAAACACGGCGAAAAGTTCTACATGATGGTAATAATTTGATTAAGGTGTTTACATGTCTCAATAATGCGACTAAAATCGACATACTCCACATGTCTTTATTCGATTTCTCTTTAGTTCGATTACGACCTTTATTTGATTAAACTAATCAAAAATCGCTGTTTACGTGAAAGACTCTTAATCAGAGTATTGTCTTAATCAAATTAAAATCGAATCATTGGTGTCATCATTGACACCATCATTGGTGTAAACGTCCATCATTGGTGTAAACGTAGTCTATCAGAACAGCAATGGTGTACTTTGTAGAAAAAAAACCAAGCATATGCTGGTTAGGTTTTGAAGCATGGTTGCTGGTTTAAGCTGGTTTTAACAGATTCTTAGCTAAGAAACCATGTTTCATAACATTCCTAACCCGCATATACTGTTTTTTTTTAATAGGGTTTGGACACAATCGACATATGTTTTGGACAAACGGACATGAAGGAATAAAGAAGGTGGTTGTTTGAGATGACTGTTGAGGTCTAACTTGATTTAGAAGCTCTGTGTATCTGTATCAGCACTGTGATGATTTTAATCATACTGAGACTTTTATGAGCCCTGGAGAAAAAAAAAAAATACAACTCAGCCTTTTCTTTAACCCCACTTTGGCATAGGAAACGATGAGTAATATATATTTTTTCTTTCTGTGAAGCATATACACCCAGTTTGCTACACTTGTGCCTTCTTGTGGGATGATTTCAGCTGCTTAGATGTCAGCTTAGTGTCCATTCCTGTAGCTTTGACATGCAAATTACATGAGCTTGCCATGTTCACAAATGTACTTCTTGGATGATAAAAGCATCTTCAGAATTTTAATTTAACACTTTTAATCTTATGGTAATTTCACAACACATTACAGAAGAAGTGCAGTTCATTACACTAAAATATCCGGGAATATTCAGGTTATTTTGACTGTGAGTTTTTTTCTTTAGTAGAAATGTTAGGTAATGTCAAATAATAGCTTTCCAAATTTTGGAGGGTTCATTTTTGCATTTTTTCAAAATCTGTTTTTCAGCTTGTTTTCTTTTTTCTTTTCTTTTCTTTTTTCTTTCTTTATTTTTTTATTTATTTTTTTACTGATTTTAAAAACTAATTTAGAAGCAGTTTTGTTTTTCCATTTTGAAGGAACTGACTGATCACATGCATCTTGTTTAAGTGAAAACATGTTTGTAAATAGCTTTGTGAAAATTAAATAAAATTTTAAATAGAGCAATTTAATCTTTAACCAGTGTTTGTACATCCTTTTAGGGCACAAGTTGCCTGTCACTGGGGTGGTACCTGAAAGGGCACATTTTAAACCTCTGTTAAGAGGTAAAAAAATTGTGCCTTTTACATTTGTACCATTTAAGGGACAATTTTGTACCCTCAAGGAACAAAATTATAGACACTGAAGGTAAGAAAATGTACCTTATATTATATTGCATTTTTAGGGTACTGACTCCGGCATTTTGATCCTTTGGTGACTGCATGCGCAAATAAACAAACACAATATTTAGATTTACAGATGCCCATTTTTATTATAATAATTTTTTTATTATAATAAAAATTTATATAATAAATTTATACAGCAAGTATCAACGACATTTAAAACAGTAAAAAGAACAGTTTAGATATCAAATAAAAAACTATTTTCAGTCACTGTGCAGTAAATAATCTACACTACTACAAAGACCAAAAGACTACTGCTTAAGACCTATAAACACATTACACAGGCTACATCAAGTACAGCGAAAGTCCAAAGGGTTTGTCTTTAGCCAAAATACTCAGTCATAATAAATAATTCGTCATCAACATTTTCTCTGTATTTCAAAACGAAGGCAGAGTTTCTCTTCAAATTGCTATGCAAACAGTGCAGAAAACCAAAAACATTAGTAGCCTCTTCCTCAACATCAGTAGATTCCTTCTCTACATCAGTAGCCTCCTCCTCAACTTCCTCAGCTGCATCTAGGAACAAAATTGTATCCTCACTGTACTTTTTTTCTGACAGTGTATATATGCTTTATATTATGTTATTATTGCCAAAAACCTATTTTGCTTTTATTTATGTAGGGTATTACCCCCCTCCCCCCTTGATTGATTGATGTTTAACAGATCAAGATTTTCACAGTATGTCTGATAATATATATATTTTTTTCTGAAGAAAGTCTTATTTGTTTTATTTTGACAGGAATAAAAGCAGTTTTAAATTTTTTAACAGCTATTTTAAGGTCAAAATAATTAGCCTTTTTAAGCTATATTTTTTTTTCAATAGTCTACAGAACAAACCTTCACTATACAATAACTTGCCTAATTACCCTATCCTGCCCAGTTAACCTAATTGTTATTAATATCAAAATTATACATACATATTAATATATATTTTGAATATGAATGTGTTTACTCAAATACAATGTATAAGTAATAATGTTAGTGCATTTTTAATAGATTATAATGTCTGTAATGTTTTGTTAGGACATATTTCTGCTTTGGGCATTCATTTGAAGTATATTACAATGGCATTTTGTTTCTAAAAAGGCTAATTTTGAAGGTTTTTCACAGTGATATTGTTATTATATGCATAAACAGATAAAAAATGCTGATCTTATGATTTGTGTTTTGCATATAGTTTCTAACATGGACATCAGTAATCGAATAATTTGCTTTAATCATTTTAGTGACTTTAACTGCAGTTTGGCACTGTCACTTTCATTCACGAACATTTCATGCACGCCCTCCTTGTCAAACGAGATACTGGTCTGCACTGACTCGGTAGGTGCAGCGCACGCATGTGTGTGTGTGTGGACTATCCTGTTGCAAAACACGGCGAAAAGTTCTACATGATGGTAATAATTTGATTAAGGTGTTTACATGTCTCAATAATGCGACTAAAATCGACATACTCCACATGTCTTTATTCGATTTCTCTTTAGTTCGATTACGACCTTTATTTGATTAAACTAATCAAAAATCGCTGTTTACGTGAAAGACTCTTAATCAGAGTATTGTCTTAATCAAATTAAAATCGAATCATTGGTGTCATCATTGACACCATCATTGGTGTAAACGTCCATCATTGGTGTAAACGTAGTCTATCAGAACAGCAATGGTGTACTTTGTAGAAAAAAAACCAAGCATATGCTGGTTAGGTTTTGAAGCATGGTTGCTGGTTTAAGCTGGTTTTAACAGATTCTTAGCTAAGAAACCATGTTTCATAACATTCCTAACCCGCATATACTGTTTTTTTTTAATAGGGTTTGGACACAATCGACATATGTTTTGGACAAACGGACATGAAGGAATAAAGAAGGTGGTTGTTTGAGATGACTGTTGAGGTCTAACTTGATTTAGAAGCTCTGTGTATCTGTATCAGCACTGTGATGATTTTAATCATACTGAGACTTTTATGAGCCCTGGAGAAAAAAAAAAAATACAACTCAGCCTTTTCTTTAACCCCACTTTGGCATAGGAAACGATGAGTAATATATATTTTTTCTTTCTGTGAAGCATATACACCCAGTTTGCTACACTTGTGCCTTCTTGTGGGATGATTTCAGCTGCTTAGATGTCAGCTTAGTGTCCATTCCTGTAGCTTTGACATGCAAATTACATGAGCTTGCCATGTTCACAAATGTACTTCTTGGATGATAAAAGCATCTTCAGAATTTTAATTTAACACTTTTAATCTTATGGTAATTTCACAACACATTACAGAAGAAGTGCAGTTCATTACACTAAAATATCCGGGAATATTCAGGTTATTTTGACTGTGAGTTTTTTTCTTTAGTAGAAATGTTAGGTAATGTCAAATAATAGCTTTCCAAATTTTGGAGGGTTCATTTTTGCATTTTTTCAAAATCTGTTTTTCAGCTTGTTTTCTTTTTTCTTTTCTTTTCTTTTTTCTTTCTTTATTTTTTTATTTATTTTTTTACTGATTTTAAAAACTAATTTAGAAGCAGTTTTGTTTTTCCATTTTGAAGGAACTGACTGATCACATGCATCTTGTTTAAGTGAAAACATGTTTGTAAATAGCTTTGTGAAAATTAAATAAAATTTTAAATAGAGCAATTTAATCTTTAACCAGTGTTTGTACATCCTTTTAGGGCACAAGTTGCCTGTCACTGGGGTGGTACCTGAAAGGGCACATTTTAAACCTCTGTTAAGAGGTAAAAAAATTGTGCCTTTTACATTTGTACCATTTAAGGGACAATTTTGTACCCTCAAGGAACAAAATTATAGACACTGAAGGTAAGAAAATGTACCTTATATTATATTGCATTTTTAGGGTACTGACTCCGGCATTTTGATCCTTTGGTGACTGCATGCGCAAATAAACAAACACAATATTTAGATTTACAGATGCCCATTTTTATTATAATAATTTTTTTATTATAATAAAAATTTATATAATAAATTTATACAGCAAGTATCAACGACATTTAAAACAGTAAAAAGAACAGTTTAGATATCAAATAAAAAACTATTTTCAGTCACTGTGCAGTAAATAATCTACACTACTACAAAGACCAAAAGACTACTGCTTAAGACCTATAAACACATTACACAGGCTACATCAAGTACAGCGAAAGTCCAAAGGGTTTGTCTTTAGCCAAAATACTCAGTCATAATAAATAATTCGTCATCAACATTTTCTCTGTATTTCAAAACGAAGGCAGAGTTTCTCTTCAAATTGCTATGCAAACAGTGCAGAAAACCAAAAACATTAGTAGCCTCTTCCTCAACATCAGTAGATTCCTTCTCTACATCAGTAGCCTCCTCCTCAACTTCCTCAGCTGCATCTAGGAACAAAATTGTATCCTCACTGTACTTTTTTTCTGACAGTGTATATATGCTTTATATTATGTTATTATTGCCAAAAACCTATTTTGCTTTTATTTATGTAGGTTTTCATCACAGCACATATAGGCTTCGTCCAAAATCACATACTTCCATACTATATATTACAGTATGCGAGCCGAGTAGTACAGTATGTGAATTCATACAATTAAAAAAACAGTATGTGTGAAGTACCCCGAAGAGCAACTACTTCCGGCGAGATTCTGAAGTGCGCATCCGATGCTTGCTAAGCTACCTCATGATGCACTGTGAGAGAATTCATAAATGGGAGTGAATCAGTGTAACTGACGTGGGTAGGTCATGTGATCATGACAAAATGGCGGATGTAGTACATCTGAGTTCAATTCACACTACTCACATTTATACTGAATAGAACGTACTTTTCTAACGGTCAAGCAGTGAATTCAAATTCAGTACATACTGAGTAGAAGGCGACTTTGGATGCAGCCATAGTGTATTTCAGTAATATTTAGGCTGCATTACAATGGGGAAAATGTGGGTGAAACACCTTGTGCAAAGCAGTAGGTGTTTTTAAATCTACCCATCTGGATGGCACCATTAGCTGCTCTGCTTGCTCCTGAAGAACACATGGCTGGGATAGCAACAGTCACAACAGAGAGCTGCTAAACTAATTTTGGGAGGAGCAAAGGTGAAGCCAGTGGGAAATATCTGGGACAGCTGAACCTGAGTATTGAGCTGGGTTTGTGTGATTTGTTTAACCTCAAAAGAAAAGCATTAAAAAAAGAGAGACAAATTTAGACAGAATGAGGTAGAAACAAATGTGTTGGAGAGCGTGGGGATTTGTCTGTTTGGACTCTCTCTAGTCCTTTATGGTTCTTTTGTCTTTCTGTAGTTTATAACGTTCTGTCCTCTGCTGAAGAATGCCATCAGGGACATTTGTCATATTGATTTTTACTAGTCTTCTGCACCCATGATTGATTTTCTAACCGTGATTAATCCCACCCTTGCTGTGTTTGGCTCTGCCTGGGGCCACAAACAAGTCTTGCTTTAGCTTTACCCTGCTCAAGTCATTTTCAAATCATGGGAGTTATGAATTTTGACCATAACGTATTTGCTTATCCGGTATATTGTGCCATTTTGAAATGTTATTTCCTACTTGGTGCACAAAAAGTTTTAGCTCATTTGTTAAAGTCAGTCTGAGCACACCACAGGAGAAGCCCAAATTGGTTTCTGCAGACCTGCAGGTGGTAATCTCAGTGCCTGATGGGTCTTTCCGTTCCTCTTTCTTCATGTTCTGGTGGTGTAAAGGGTTAGAGTTTGATCTAGACAGGCTTAGGAGAACTTTTGTTGACAAGCTTACAAAAATCCCACTTTAAAAAGCTCCCACAGCAAACCTAGCTGAGCCTGCTGGAATAACACGAAAAGAGATGAATCTCGCAGTTATGTCTTGGAGTCTTGGAGCCTGAAGAGAAATGTTAGGCTGTGAGATACGTCTCAAAAGATATGTTTAATAGAATTTTGTGGCACTGCCGTTGGCCATTATTTCAGAACAACAGCAGGAGGAGCCCCATCAACGGCTCATCACTGCAGCTCAGTTAAAGAGCATTTCTAGTGGAAACTCGTATCATTGTACTTGTGATCCCCCTTGAGGGTGATGTGAAGGCATAACCATATATTCAGGAGATCAACAATATTGACACAGAAATGTATTTGCTTTGATGCCGTCATACTTCTTGGTCAATTGTGAGCGTAGGGGCGAACAAGGGGACTTTTATGCTTTCTGAAGCCATTTTATGTCCTCCTCATTCAATATAACGAGTGTTAGTTATTGCATTTAGATTATATGTTACTTCATTTGTTAAAAAGTGCCTATATCACCTATGCCTATACAAGCAAAAGAACGGGAAAGTGTTTGTCCGGGTTTCCATTGGTTTTCATTGGTTTGCCCCACAGTCCAAAAATATAGGGTAAAGGTGAATTGGAAATCATTTTGTAAATAAAATATATTGGTCGTAGTTTATGTGTGTGTGTCTCTGTGTTTCAAGGTGTATAGTTGTTTCCCAGGACTAGGGGAGACAATTAATTGTCACTTTATTCACTGTATATCCTATCAGAATCCCTATCCCGAAATCCAACCCTGACAGGAATTAATCAGCATTTTTACATGTTCAAAATACTTTATTCTGTGTGACTTATGAGTTGTTTTATGGACTAAAAATGTCCTTACAAGGTCAACATTTTCTGTTATTGCTCTACATGTAGGAACATTTGGTCCCCTCAATGTAAATTCAACACACACAAACACACAGTTCCAACACACACTTTTGGGCTGCTTGATCGAGTGTCTTTCTGTCCAGAATTTTTCTCATACATGACCTCATTTGTTCTGTTTTGACTGGAATGCCATAATAAATTGTAAAACTGCCTAGGAAAATAACCCATTGAAGAAAGCTTTTGATGTTGCTCCGGTGTGACTTCGCGTTCTGCCCCAAATTCAGTCCCACATTCACAATCCAGGCTCATTCTAAAAAACGTAGTCCTGTGAACGTTTCTGGAGATTGCGAATTATGTAGCCGTAGATACGTATGGCTGCATTTAATTTTTTAAGCGAACACTAAGGGGTGGTATGACGCCGTTCCTTTTCGCGCTTACCGGCTGACCACTTACCTCTGTGTGGAGGGCTTTCCCACCACAACCAGTTTGTTCAGTTTGTTAGCTCATCGTGTACGTCGACGTGTACTTGAGACGCAGAGAGGAGCTGACCACGACCCCGACGACCAGGTTTGAGTCAGGGGAAGAGCGGTTCCAGAAATCAGGTAAGACAAAAAATAAAGTGAATAAGTTCACAACAGGGTGAGAATGTGGTAAAATCCCAAAAAATGGTAAAAATCAGACGAGGCCTTTACTTTTTCTGGACGGCTTTTGTAAATTATTGGTTGGGTTTAGGGAAGGAGGAGGTTGGTTCAGTCGATTGGCCGGTCGCCCAGTCAATCATTCAGTCAGCCAGACAGACGGTCGTTCAACAGCGGCCTCTGGTGGGTTTACGCGAGAACTGCGCGGGCGCAAAACGGCACTCACGGAAGACATTTAAGATAAGAAAAAGAGCACACATCGGCCTCTTGTGGATTCGCAAAAACAAAAACTGCAAAAATAAGTACCTCCCGGGATGTATTTCGCTGTCTCCAGAAACGCCCATGGGACTATGTTTTCAGAATGAGCCTGGGTTGCAAATTCAGCATCCCAATTTTTGACTGAGGAAAGTTGAATGTTCTGGCTCATTTTGTTATTTGCCTAATAAATGACAGAAGGCTAGTTTTTAATTTAAAACTTTAACAGATTCCTATTTTTTTCTAATGAAATATGATAAAAATATAAATATACATATAAAAAATAAGTATTTATTCATATTTCTTTATTCTTAAGCTTTAGGAAATGTTTTTAGTACATCAAAGCATATGGTTATGATGACCATCCAACAAGCTAATCCAGCTATAGATTGCTTAAAATGTCAGTGATTGCAGTATTTAAATCCCCTAATTAAATAGAAAATTAGGCGAATAAGTGCAAAAGTGTTAACCTTTTAAGAAAAAAACACCCCCCCACCCCCCCCCCCCCCCCCTTCACCAGCCTGGATACGGGTCTATGCAATGACAGTAAAGACAGAGAATACTTTTATGCTGTTTATAAAGGTAGAAATATAGATGGATGGATAGATAGATTGAAAATAGTATAAATTATAATATTAATAAAATGTAAAAATATAATATAATATAATATAATATAATATAATATAATATAATATAATATAATATAATATAATATAATATAATAAATTTCCCAGTGATGGGTTGCAGCTGGAAGGGCATCCGCTGTGTAAAACATGTGCTGGATAATTTGGCGGTTCATTCCGCTGTGGCGACCCCAGATAATTAAAGGGGCTAAGCCGAAAAGAAAATTAATGAATGTATAATATAATATAATATAATATAATATAATATAATATAATATATGTAATATAGTATAATATAATATAATATAATATAATATAATATAATATAATATAATATAATATAATATAATATAATATAATATAATATAATATAATATAAAAAAACAATAGTGTATTTACTATTAGAAAGAATTATTAATATACAATTACTATATAATTACAGAATATAATATAAATCATTGCATTTATACAAAAAGAGCCTGAATTTAGTCCCTGCTTGAAGAGTTTAATATTTATATTTAAGCATTTGCTTGTGCTTGTCTGGCTTTTAAATCACTTGCAGTTTTCTCTTTGTTATGTAAATATTAAAAAAATACATTTTTGCAAGACTATTCTCACTTAGTTCACTTGCAAACAACAACAAAACTACTATTTTTGGTAGTTACATGTGTTATTGCACCATTATGTTTCCCAATATCTAATGTATTCACCGTAGTTATTTATAATGGACCTAATCTCAGATTCATGCATTCATGTTGTGAACATTTTTCAACGTTCAGATTTCCTGTGAAAATTCAGGCAGTGTGTTATTCTATAAAAAAATAAATAAATAAGTATTTTTGGATCAAACATCCTACAAGCACTTGTAAGATGTAAGGCTCTAAGGTAAGTTTTGAAAGAGTGCTCTCCTGCTGTGTGATTTCACAGAGCCGTGCTCAGATCATTCAAGAAATTCTAGTGCCACAGTGAGTCTGCAGTTACTCTAGTGCTTGAAGACTTGCATGCAGAATTGTGTGATCAGTGCAGAAAATAATATTTAGTTTGTGAGCATGGAGGCACAAAGCCAGGAACCATGCTATGTGCAAATGTTTTGTAGAGTGATCTGAAGAGTTGTTAACTTCACGTAAACCAATTCTGAGAACATTCTGATACACAAATATGTTACAGAACATTTTCAGCGGAGTAGAAAAAAATGTGTTGAAAGTTCTGCGCTTATCACAATTTTACAATGTGAGAACAGTAATCATATTTGTCGTAATGCTTCTCTGCCAAATGGAGGTCTTGCAAGAACCCATCACTTCTGAAAAACAGTTGGATGGATGCAAACCATTGTAGGGTGCATGGTTTTCTTCCTTGTCCAACAGCCACTCTTTAGTGATTTCTGCTCTGGGGAAAGTTCAGTGCATTGGCACGACATGTTTTGGTGAAAGCCTCCAGGCTGCAGGGGAGTTCAAATAAAAGATGGAATAACATTATAAGGTGAGATCAGAACAGACTCCCTGTACGCCACCCCGACCATGAGCAAAGCAGCCGTGCCTGTTTATTTATAGTGCTACATTTCTAAACCCTTATGTTGCTTTACACTCAGGATCTGTCACAGTTTTAGGCTTGCTTTTCAAAGTGGTAAACAAACATGTAACGTTTTTTTATTTATTATTATTATCATCATATATTTATGTGTTTATTTTTGGAAATGTGAAACCATTTTATTTTGTTGTATGGAAACCTTTTCTTGAGAGCTATCATTTTATAGGCAGTATGTCGAAATTGTTTTAGTCATAAAAAAGATGAGTTTATTATTATGTTTTCATTAGAGGTTGAACAGAAATTATGCAAAAAACTATACTTTTTATGTAGCATGATCGCCTCACAGCAAGAACGTCGCTGGTTCAAGCCTTGACTGAGTCAGTTGGCATTTCTGTGTGGAGTTTGCATGTTCTGTCCTGTGTTTGGGTGGGTTTCCTCTGGGTGCTTCGGTTTCCCACACAGTCCAAAGACATGCGCTATAGATGAATTGAATAAGCTATACTGTCCTTAGTGTATGTGTGTGAATGCAAGAGTGTATGGGTGTTTCCCAGTGTTGGGTTGTGGCTGGAAGGGCATCTGCTGTGTAAAATACATGCTGGATAAGTTGGCGGTTCATTCCGCTGTGGTGACCACTGATTAATAAAGGGACTAAGCTGAAAAGAGAATGAATGAATGAGTAAATGTTAAATCATGACAGACAACTTAAAATAGAATTTCCTCCAGCACTTGACTTCAACCCAATAATAATAATAAAAAATTCCTGTTTCCTTCATTCCTGCCTATTCTTCTGGCTTTTATATTTTCTAACATGAGTTGAAACTTCTCATGATAATTTACCTTTGCATGATGAAAAGTTGTTGGATCACTCATCTCTCAGTTGCTTTGGATGCGGGCTGCTCCAGTCCAATAACAGAAAACGTATCTCTTGTCCTTGAATCTGATTTGATAAGAGGTCAATCAGAAATTGTCATGACAGTGAGGTACTGTAATTATTCAAATACTACCAACATAGGCTCATTCTGAAAACGTAGCTCTACGTATATACATTTCAGGAGATTGCAAATTATGTAGCCTAAAGTACATGTGGTTGCATTTTGTCTTTGCTATGTGGCAGTATGGCGCTGTTCCTTTTTGAGCTTACCAGCTGACCGCTTACCTCTTGCGTTCTCACCCGCGCTGCTCTCGCATAAAGCCGCCAGAGGCCGCTGTTAAGCGTCTGTCTGTCCGACTGACTGAATGATTGACTGGGCGGCCGGCCAATCGGCCGACCCACCCTCCTCCTTCCCTAAACCCAACCGGTTTTACAGATTGACCTGACTGCCCGCCTGCTTGCTTCCCTAAACCCAAGCAACGATTTGCAAAAGCTGTCTAGAAAAAGAAAAGCCCTCATCTGATTTTGACTGTGATTTCGGATTTCACCACATTTCACCACCTGTTATAAACTCATTCGCTTTATTTTTTGGATTCTGTTTTTGTCTTACCTGATTTCTGGAACCGCTTTTCCCCAGACTCGGACCCAGTCATCGCCGTCGTCGCAGTAGGCTTCTCTCCGGCTCTCCACTCCGCTGACGTACACGATAAGCTAACCGGACAAACTGATTTTGGCGGGAAAGCCCTCCACAGGGAGGTGAGCTTTCAGCCGGCGAGCGCGAAGAGGAGCGGCGTCAAACTACCCCGTAGCGTTCGCTTGAAAAAATGAAATATGACCTTTGGCCACGTAAATCGCGGTCTCCAGAAACGTCCCCGGAGCTATATTTTCACAATGAGCTTTGGTTGATTTTTTAAGATTTTTAGTATTGTATAGTCATAGCAGTATTTATGCATTAGTAATATATAAACTCATGAACCTACTATTATATATACTCATAATGTAAAATCTAGTAATGCGTAATCTTTATAATGTTAAGTTAGTAGAATTTACTTTTTAAAACAAAACATAGCAAAAGTACTCAAGATTCTTGTAGTTTGTTCAGTGCTCAATAGCCTTACCTTAGACAGCTCTTCTGGCTGTTGCTGCTTGCTCTGATTTTTGTTTGAAAAGAAGTTAAAATTGGTTTTGGGTGTAAAATTGTGCAATCTTTATTTTTTCCAGATCAAAGAGTTTGTCTGAAGGCAAATTAAAGGTAAATATATACATAACTTAGTGATAAGCCTTACTCAGCATGACTGTGATTTGGCCATAGACACAAGGCATAATGCCACAATCCTGTGATATGTTCTGTTTAAAATAAGAGTTTTCTATATTAATATGTTTTTGTAAAATGTATCTTTCATGAGATAGGATACAAAGCTACACTTGGAAGTCATATGTCCAATATAAATCATTCTAATATGCTGATTTCTTTCTCAAGAAACATTTCTTAATATTAATATTGGACAGAGTGCAGTCTAAAATTGACCGAGCACACATTTTTCTCCATGATTTTGTGATGAATAGAAAGCTCAAACGAGCAGCATTACTGACCCCAAACTTTTGATCTGTATTATTTTTAAAGGCCTGATCTGATTTACTGTTTGTCCTATTCACTCATTAAGCACATTGACCGGTTGCGTTTTCCTTATTTCTTCTTATGTCTGCTCAGAAATTGTCACAATAATAAGGACAAAGTTCTTTCATAGAGCATTAAAAAGGAAGTTTCAATGAGTTTCCCAATTATATGTCCCTCTTTCTCCCTTCTGTATGTCTCAATCCTCCTCCTATTATCCTCATATGGACTCTTTTATAGCGAAGCTATTCACTCGTGACTGATTGTCAGTAAAACATGCTCCCACTGTCATACTCCGATTCGTCCCTGTCTACGTCCCCTGATTAATGGCAGGCGAAATGCAATTTGAAAGCCTGGGTCTCTTGCGGATGAACGTCTCCATGTGTAGAGTCCCCAACAAACAAAATTATGATGATGATTACCCTGCCCCTCCCCGTATCGTCTGTCAAAACTCACAATAAATAAGCCTCATCTCTTCTCGCCCCATCCTGCCTTGCTAATGTAAATAAGGAGAATTCATTAACCTTGCTGATAGTCCTAGGATCTGCTTCCAGGGTGTTGGTGGGAGCCATCTGGGTATCATTGCTGTCTTGTCAGAGAGCAGAGAGGAGAGCCAGGACTCGTTTATTTATGAGGTGTGCCCTCGGCCTCGCGTCGGGTCAGATCTACCAAACACTTCGACAGCAGTAGGTAACACCGGGCTTGCAGAACAGCAGGGAGGCCGAGCGCTTGGACACCATTAACTGAGATGAAGCCTTCCTTCTGGACTGCACGACAGGGGCACACGCAGTAGCTTAATTGGGATAGATGAGGCTTTAGGCTTGTTTTCATTATTTTGTTTAGCTGAAAGTGACTTTAATTTGTCTTGAAGCTGATGCCAATAGATTGTTGCACTGAAACACTCAGAGCCAGTCCTCCCTATATGCAGAGTGTGCATGATGTGTAGAGCCTCCGAACCACCATATGGCGCCTTTGCTGTCAAAGGTTAAGGACTAGAGCGTTTATTTTTTCCTTAAATATTTATTACTTACTTTTACTAAAAGTGTTTTAAATTTAAATGTTCATTGAGAAAGCTTGTATTGTTGGTTTTATTGTTGCTTTTTTCCCCAAACACCACCTTAAGCCATGCAAACACGCTCCTTTAACAGCACTGTAGTACAAAATATTGTATTCCTATTCTGACAATTTATTTCATCAAACCATTTTAGCATTCAGCCATGAACTTACAATATAGGTTGTACAATTCATTAACCCCTACCTTTCAACGTGACACAGACAGAAGCAAAGGCTTAAGTGCTTTTCCTGCTTTCAGCTCTTAATATAACAGTTTAATTCACGGGCAGCATTTCTGACGGAGACTTGTGCTTGTTATTGGCTTCTGGAACTCTTCCAGTCACTTTAAATGTGATTTGTAGTGGCTCTCAGCCGGATGGAAACATTTTGTGTAATGTCTGGAGTAGTTCTGCGTGTGCTCTACTCAATCATTGTTTTGATGGGCACCCATTCACAGTTCTATGCGAAGGATTAGAAGCACTGAGTGGGATTACAGAAGGACTGAAAACCTGCACATGTCCTACTGAATATTTTGCTCATGCAAGGATTTGAATTGTAGAGCAAGTGTGTATGTTTATACAACAGTTCTGTCTGGTTCTCGAATCTGATTGGCTGATAGCCTTGCGATATTTGTGCAATAGTCATGCAATATCAGGACTCCTAAAGCTGCCTTACCCTTCTGTACTCCGCCCACATAGAGTGACAGCAAATCAATAAACTCACTACATTTTGAGATTTTTTAGATGAGAATGTAGTTGTTTAGATTACAACTATACAGTTTATTTATAAGGACTGTGCCTATATTAAAGGGCCATGAAACCCCCTCGTTTCAGCAGGGTGTTTTCACACCTCTACTTTGGAAAAAGTCAGAAAAGTGGCCGTGTCCAGCTCTGTTTAGGGGGGAGTGTCGGAGGAAGAAAAGTGGGATGGTGTGGGAGTGTCTATTTGGGCACGCGCGAGTTTCCGAGTTAAAATACACACACACACACACACACACACACACACACACACACACACACACACACACACACACACACATACAGGAGAAAGTGATGGTGTTTAACCTACATGGACATCTGTAGTCGAATTATTTGCCAAATTATTAAATGGTGGACTTTAACTGCAGTATGGCTCTTTCATTCAGGGAATTCATTCATGCCCCTCACGACACACGAGATATTTGATTCGAGGAGTTGCTCTAAGCGTGTATTTTTCATGCAATGTTTTATACCGCACGGCGAATGAGAGAAAAAAAACCTCTGCATTTCCCAGAAACTTAGATGCACACGACAGGTAGTGTCAGAAAGCCGCGCTTGTTATTCCGGTCACTAAATGTGGTAAAAACCCTACACGAGGTTAAAGTTTGGTTGTGGTGCTAACGTGTTTACACTCTGTGCAATAGTTTGTTAGATACGAACAAACTGAATAAACAAAGAGCAGTGGTCGCTCACTTACCAAATCTGTAGAGACAGGACAATCACCAGCAACTAAAGCCGCGTCTTTATGAAGAGAATACTACAAGCGAATCCAGATCTCAGCATTTGCAGATGAGAACAGCTCTCAGGTAAACAATAATCCTCCTTAGACACATAAGTTATTGTTGTCGCGCGTCGCGTACACTGTTAATCCACACGTGACTCTGAGCTCTCACAGAGAGAAAATGAAAATGAGACTTAACTGCAGCAAACTATAAAAGCAACACTTCACGCTTGTTTTGCCAACACAACGTGGCGTCTCTGTCCTGAAAACACGGTGATAGTAATGAATATTAATGAAGTTGCACAATAGAGCGCGCTGATTGGTTTGAACCAAGCCTTACTCATGCATTAATGCATCACACTGTAAGACGTAATAAGACTCACTCTGGCACAGACGCCCAGTCTGCACGCTGGAATACAGGCTATTATGTCATGGCCGTGACGCAGCTTAAAAAATTCGTTTCAAACCGGAAGTACGAATTTGCTTGAAATAACGCAAAAACAACCAATTTACACTTTTTTTGTGAAATATAGGTGTCTTAATAGTGTTTTTAGCAGTGTGGGACACATATACGACTGTCAACAGCTCAAAAAATGTGTTTTGGTGTTTCGTGACCCTTTAAATATTTCTGATTTCTGAGATACAGCGCATCGACATTAATCAGCCCGTCATACTGAGCAGAGCAAAGATGTTGATGTTGTCCATATAATAGATGATGACAGAGACCGCATAATAAGCCCTTTGAGGAGAAAAGATCTGTGTATTTGCAAAGTACAGTTGATCAAAACATTCTGAAATTGGTGAGTGACTTTCTTAGTCGATCTCTTTCTTTTCTATGTTGGATAGCTAGATTTATACCATAGTAATTGTAGTGTATTGAGTGTGAGATGGGACTCATATCAGGAATATTTGTATTGAGTGTCGGCCACTCTTTGTATAACCCTTTTTGGTTGGCCATCTGTTTGTTTCTAATGAGTCTCCTGTTTTTTTTTTTTTTACTGCAGACTGTTACTATTCAGTAAAAAAAAAACAGAAAGAAGAAATGCCCATATGTGTTTAGTGGCCTGTAATCTGGTAGTGTTTGCTGTTGCAATTTCCTGATCGCAACAGAGAAATATTGGGAAATTTCTGTAGACTAATGGCATTTCATGCTGTTTAGCTTTATAAATGTGACCAAAATGACCAGTTTTTTTCATCACTTTAGATATTATGCTAGAGAATCATTCAAATACTAGCTCTAAAGTGACATTGGTAAATAAGTAACAGCTTTTGCTGTTTTGACATCAGCTGCAGGAATGGCGGAAAAAAAGCAGTTCCTCATACAAAGGGATTATTAGACTCTTCATGTTTGAATTTCTTTTTTATACAGTGGGATATGGCTGTATATCGCCACTGGTGGGACACAGCCATATCGCACTGCTACTCGTGTGATATTGCTTATATATATATAATAGTAAAAACAAATGTAAAGTTAATTATATTTCATTTAGAAAACATGCATTATCCGGTTTGAAGCTGAATGTTTTTTTAAGTTGAATATTTAAAAGGGTTACATTATACCTTGTTCTTTATTTTAGCGTTTTCTTCTGCCTGTGGCCCAGTTTCAGTGCTCAGGATATGATTAATTTGTAAGTTGCTTTGGATAGAAGTACCTGATAAATTAATAATTGTAAATAGTAATGCAGTGTTTCTTTATTTCACCAAAACAGCTTTAATTTAGGTAAGTGGTTAAACACAACCACTAAACAACCTGGTTAGACAACTTTAAAATGAATGATGTTCAGCGTGAATAAGCTAATATATGCATCTTTTATCGGGTAAATAAAAAAAAGTATGCAAATTTTAAGACTCTCAAACATCATTTCCCCCGGTTTTAATTAGAATTTTAGATAAAAAAAAAACACTTTTAATATTTATCAGCATACTTTTGTGTCTGTAAACAGTCTTATTAATAAAGGAACACTGGAGTTCAGAATGCAAGCACACATTTTAATTAAAAATTCAACAAAATAGTTTTTATACTAAATTATTTGTTCTCCATGCATTTTCTAATGACATTTGTTCTCTACAGTTTATTCTCTACAAAACTAATTTAACACTAATTTATTCTCTACAAAAAATAGTTTTTGATGAACAGCACATGGCGATGGAGATAAAGTATGTGGCAAGGGTCTGAATGAATATCATTAGCAGCAACGGTCCATACCGTAAAGTATAAACTAATACTTTTCAATTAAAATAAACAAAACTGGCCAGAATTATTAAAGAAGCTTTATAATTATATTTAGAAAACCTTGTTATTAGTTATGCTATTATTTTATTTTATAATGTTTAGTGGCTGTTATATAAACTACAGCTAGAAACCTCATTTTCAAAAGATATTCTTTCCATCTTTGATTAAAACAGAAAGTTTGAAATACTTAGCAAAATACTGATTACAAACATCCAAGCAATATGTAAATATGGGCTGCACTTTTTCCGTTAAAAAAAGACCTGATCATCTGGATTTTTATTCACAAGCTCTGTCATTTACCAGCATCATGTCAACACATAAGAAAATTACAATTACACTTTTATGATTGTTTGATAATGAAGACGATGCAGGGATTGTTTTATGTGGCTGTAATTTGAGTTATTCTCTTTGGCATGACACACTAATGTTACAGTGAATACTGTTTTTTTTAAGCATTATCCTTAACATTACAAACATTATTTAACTTGTCACAGAACAGAGAAGAGAATCCTGTCCACAAGAATTTATTGACAACATTCAGGGAATGTCATAAAGTCTCATTACAAGCAGTTAAAATGTGTGAAACTCCACTAGTTTTTTTTTTTTTTTTTTTTTTTACCAATTTTTTAATTCATTCAGCTGATCTCCAGGGGCCTCATGTATCAATGCTGCATACGCACAAAAACTTTGTGTACACCAATGTGCGGTGGTCTGCTGTGCCAACTTCATGTCTAGCGTACGTGTATTTCTTGTGTGTGTTTGTTTTATTTCCATTGGTGACTCCTAGAGGCAATTATATTAAATTGCACACTACAAAATATCGCACCAACACATGTAAAAAGCGTATATATATATATATATATATATATATATATATATATATATATATATATATATATATATATATATATCAGTTATGTGATTTAGAACATATACTGTAAAAGCATTTGCAAATGTATACAACCCTTAGTCTATGGCAATGTTGGCTAGTTTAAGATATAGCGCCCTAACAAAGTGTTCCTCTAATACATCTGTGTCTCCCACAGACACGAATACTACTCCAGACAGTAAAGTGTTACCCACAATTTAGGCATCTCTCTTCTTAAAGAGTGTTAGTTCAGCATCCCCCATTCCCCCGCCTGTTCGGTCCACACTTTGACGCTGTTCACCTCTTAACCTGCACCTTTACGTTGGACCATTTCTTTTTTAAATCACTCAGTGCGATGTTCAGACCCCACTGCGTTAACCGCGTCAGCTAAACTCTCCCACTCTATTTTTCTTTTGGTATTAATTCCGGAGGACAAACTTGCAAATAACACAGTTTTTCTCCGGTCTACCACCGATAGAAGCACCTCCAATTCACTTTTTGTGAAGTTTCTCTTCTTGCTTGCTTTTGCCATT